>NC_026005.2:78014855-78159855 GCF_000442705.2 Elaeis guineensis | reverse complement strand
TGATCAAATATAAATTAGATATGATCTAATTGCATATAGATATGATCTATACTTGCTAAATTTTAGATTTCAGATTTATATACATACATATTAGTTCATGTCATAGATCTTGTATGATAGTTTTAGATTTAATTTATGTATGTATTGTAGATTAAATTATTTAATCTATATATATTTCGCTGTAAAATTTTAAAAATACATGCATAAAATCATCACGCTTTCCTTCTATTACATATTAAAATTGTCATTCATCATATGACCATCATGATGTACCTTTAGATCAATACTCAGATTGGTCGAGCCACACTTGGGCCTAGACATTCGTTTGTTAGATGTACTTGATGTGCCATGTTAATGGTTGGACATAATCGAGATTTTCAGTGGAGGCGCCACATGCTTGCTGAAGGAATATTTGGGGTAAAACTCATGCTAGAAGTTGTTTGAAGAAACAATTGGTTATGAACATACCCATGGATGCACTAGAGTTGGCCGAGCCACACTCGAGCCCGAATGCAGTCTGTGTGGATTCTAGTACCCACTAAGAAATTAGTGTAATTTCTCAAGTTGGAGGTAGAGGCTGCCAATTAGTAAAAATAGTGGAAGAACCTTTAGACTAAAGTTCATATTTTCAGGATTAAAAATAATCCATATACTAATAGGCTAATATTTTTTTTTTTAGTTATGGCAACACACTATCTCTCTGTACGCTGTTGGATAGTGACAGGCTCACCGAACCCAACTTCGATAGCTGGTATCGAAAGTTAAAGATCGTCTTGAAGCACGAGAAGATTTTGTACGTTCTTACGGATCAGACACCTGAAGAACCTGCAGCCAATGCTCCTCATACCGTGAGAGACATTTACATGAAGTGGCTCAATGATCGCACGACCGTGCGTTGCATGATCAGGACAGCCATGAACGACGAACTTAGTCGTAAGTTCGATGATGCACAGCCAGAGGAGATCATTCAAATATTGAATGAGTCCTTCAACATCCTTGAGGAAGCGAAAAGATACAAAATCTCCTGCGCAGTGTTCAATGCTTATATGTGAGAGGGAGATTCAGTCATCGATCATGTATTATACATGATTGAGTAGATTGAATGCCTTAGCAAACTTGACTTTCCGTTGCATTAACAATTAGGTAAGGATGCTATCCTCAATTCGCTACCGAAATCCTATCTATTCTTTCTCAATCATTACAGAATGATGAAGCCTATAGTAAACTACCATGGTTTGCTAGGATTACTGTAGACTTTTGAGAAGGATCACCAGCTCCAGGAGCCGGTGAATTTAGTGAGAGGTTCATTTGCAGGGCGTCGATCCTCTAGGAGAGAAAAGAAAAAAAGTACAAAAATTCTGTGCCACCGATCCCAAGCAGAGTAAACCATCAAAAGTTGACAAGAGCCAGGCAGAGTGCTTCTTCTATAAAAAATGATTTATTGAAAAAAGAATTATTCTGCTTATATAGCCACCCTTGATCCAAACAGGCCTAAAAGTAAAAGAAAGAAGTAAGCGGTTGCTTTACAAGGTACTTATATGATAACTCCTTATAATTTCTCTATTTGTGATACTACTAACTGGGTATTAGATACCGAAAGTCCTATTAATATATGTAATTCGTTGCAGAGACTGTAGGTAAGTAGGAAGTTTCGAGAGGGTGAGCGGTTTCTTGACGTTGGAGATGGAAGTCTTGTTCCAGTTTTGGCCTTAGAAACTATGTGACTTATCTTCGAGTCCAGTAGTGTCATGTTAAATGATTGTTATTATTGTTTCTCTTTTTTGATGAATGTCATCTCTGTAGACCTTTTGGCTAAACTTGGTTATAAGTTTATAATAAAGATAATTTTTGTGATATCATTATGAATGATACTACAATTATGTGTGGACAATTGAAATATGGCATATACGTAATATCACGATCTGTTAGTGTAATGTACACACCCAGTAAACGTCCTAAATTAGATAATATCAATGAATCCTACCTTTGGCATTGTAGGCTTGGTCATATGAACAAGAATAAATTGATAGGTTGATCAAGGAACGTGTCCTTGAGATAGATGATTGTGAATCATTGCCTACTTATGAGTCCTGTCTACTTGATAAGATGACTAAGTCATCTTTTAAAAGAAAAGGTGAAAGAGCCAACGATGTCCTAGGTCTAATACATACTGATGTATGCGGGCCTTTGAATATAAGTGTCAGAGGAGGATACTACTACTTCATTACGTTTACAGACGACCTATCGAAGTATGAGTATGTCTATCTTATGAAGCATAAGTCAGAATCATTTGAAATATTCTAACGATTCCGTATTGAAGTAGAGAAACAAACTAGAAAGAGTATTAAAATCCTTCGATTAGACTGAGGAGATGAATACCTCACTAGTGAGTTCTGACATATCTGGAAGAGAATGAGATTCTCTCACAGTGAACTCCTCCTGGAACACCACAGCATAATGGTGTGTTCGAGAGGAGGAATCAAACCTTGTTAGACATGGTTCGATCCATGATGGGCTTTACGAGTCTGCCAATCTTCTTTTGGAGATATGCTCTAAAAACTGCCTGCTACATTTTAAATAAGGTGCCCAGCAAGTCTGACAATAAAACTCCATATGAGATATGGACTGGACATAAGCCGGTACTCTCACACCTTAGATTGGGGGTGTCCAGCTTATGTCAAGTATTTAAAGACAGATAAGCTTGGATCGAAGTCTGATAAATACTTGTTCGTAGGATATCCAAAGAAAATAAAGGGTACTACTTCTGCCTCGCTGTAGAGCAAAAGGTGTTTATCAGCAGTCAGACAGTTTTTTTGGAAAAAGAGTTTCTTGGTGAAGGAGCTAATGCCTGTAAAATTGAACTTAATGAAGTTCATGAGATGGGAGGACCGACACATACAGAATTAAATTTGATTGGTGAATCAATCCGAAGCCAGTAGAGCGTCATTAAGGAGATCTGGTCAAGTACCGCATCAGTCGGACAAATACTATGATTTTTGATCTGAGATGGTAACCCATCGAACTTGATGAGAATGATGAGGATCCGAAAATCTATATGGAGGCTATACAAAGGCCCGACTCTCAGAAATGGCTTGAGGCCATGAAGTCTGAGATGGAATCCATAAGATCAATGGTGTATGAACACTGGTTGATCCGCCTGAAGAGATAAAACCTATAGGGTGTAAATAGATTTTCAAGAGAAAAAGAGAAGCAGACGAAAAGGTGGAGACCTATAAAGCTCGTCTAGTTGTCAAAGGTTACTGTTAGCATTATGGTATTGACTATGATAAGACGTTCTCTCATGTGGCAATGCTCAAGTCTATCCGAATTATGCTTGCATCACTGCACACTTAGATTATGAGATCTGACAGATGGATGTCAAAATTACTTTCCTTAACGAGGAGCTGAAAAAAGAGGTGTATATGATACAACCTGAAGAGTTCACATCCCAGATAGTCGAAAGTTGCAAGCTGAAAAGGTCTATTTATGGACTTAAGCAGGCACCTAGGAGTTGAACATATGTTTTAATAATGTGATCAAAATGTATGGCTTCAATAGGAATGGAGAAGAGTCTTGCATCTACAAGTGGGCTTCTGATTCTGTAGTTATTTTTTTTGTGTGTATGTGGATGACATATTGTTACTAGAAAATGATATTCCGCTTTGTAGAGTATGAAGCTGTGGCTATTATCACAATTCTCCATGAAGGATTAGGAGAAGCATCCTACATCCTTGAAATGAAGATTTATAAGGAAGATTTAGAAGGTTGCTTGGACTATCCCGATCCATGTACATTGATATCTTGTTGAAGCGGTTCAATATGGATAATTCAAGAAATGCTATCTTCCGATAGGCTATGAAATTACTCTTTTCAAGAAGGATTGTCCGACAACTCTTGAAGAGAGAGAGCGTATGAGTAGAATACCATATGCTTCGACAGTGGGGTCTATCATATACGCTATGACATATACGAGGTCGGATGTGGCCTATTCACTAGAGATAGTGAGCACTACAAGAAATACTATTTTTTCAACAAATTTATTTACGATGGAAATATATTTCATCGCAAATAAAGATATTTATGATAAAAAAAATTCATCACTAATAATTATTTATTTATGATGAAAATAATTTTTTATCATAAATATCTTCATATTTGTGATAAAAATAAAATTTACCGTAAATACATATTATTTATGATAAAATTAATCATCATAAATAATAAAATATTTATTTTAATTTTAAATTTTTAAATATTAGTGATAAAATTTTTTTATCATAAATAATGAAAGTATTTCAATAAAATTAAATTTTCATCGTAACTACATGTTATTTACAATGAAAAATTTTTATCACTAATATTTAAAAAAAATAAAAAATTTTAAAAATTTAACAATTAAAGATTATTTGTGATGAAAATATTATGTCATAAATAATAGAGTATTAGCGATGAAACATAAATTTTTATCACAAATTAATATTATTTACAACAAAAATTTTTCATCACTAATATGTAAAAAAAATAAAAAATTTAAAAATTTTAAAAATTATAAATTATTTACGACGAACATATTATGTTAAAATACAGGCTTATTCCTGACGTAAACTCATTTTCTATCATAAATACTTAAGTATTTACGATAAAAAAATTTTGTCACTAATATTTGAAAGAAAATAAAAAATTTTAAAAATTTAAAAATTATAGATTATTTATGATGAAAATATTATATCATAAATACTTTATATTTATGATGAAAATTAATTTTCTATCATAAATACTCTAGTATTTATGATGAAAAATTTTTATCACTAATATTGAAAGAAAATAAAAAATTTAAAAAATTTAAAAATTATAGATTATTTGTGATAAAAATGGTACATCATAAATAATGAGTATTTATGATGAATAGTAAATTTTTCATCACAAATACTCTAGTATTTATGACGTAATATTTTCATCACTAATACATGAAAAAAATTAAAAATTTTAAAAATTTAAAAATTATAAATTATTTGTGATAAAAATTTAATATCATAAATAATCAAATATTGATGATAAAAACTTAATTTCTATCATAAATACTCTATTATTTATGATGAAAATTTTTTTCGCTAATAAATAAAAAAATATAAAAAAATTTAAAAATTAAAAATTATAAATTATTTACAATGAAAACTCTATTTCTGTCATGAATAACATATATTTGTAATGAAAAATATATTTCTATCACAAAGAATCACTATTTATAATGAAAAATTTTCATCACTAATATTTAAAAAAAATAAAAAAATTATAAATTTATAAATTACAGATTATAAGCGATGAAAATTTTTCTATTGAAGGATGTTTAGATATATTATAGTAAATTTTTTTATATTTATAAAAATAAATATTAGATAATTTTTAAAAAATAATATGTACACAAGAAAAGTATGTAGAATATTAAGATATTCCTGATCCTCAATCTTTATAAAGCTCTATCTATGGCTTCTTGAATCATCCAAAATCAATTCTTGGAGGATGGATTCAGAAAAAGATGGTTGAAAATTGAAGCTGAGGATGTTGTCATTCCTTTGGCTGCCCATTTGAATCTCGTCCAATGACGTTCGATCTTTCGGATCTTTTGCTCGAGATCCTTCTGACGAGATTTTGTGAGGCACGAGAGTAGCCCAAGGTCGAATCTCCATTGGAGGCGATCGAAGAATGTTGGCATTATTTTTTATGCCTGGATCCTGATGGGATGGTGATTGTCGATCGATCAGGGCAGAATGATGCGCACCTCGAGGGAGATTCTTTGGAAGTATTTTGCTGGCTATACGGAGAGGACATAGTTTGAGGAGCATGTTGTGGGGGTTGTCATTACTCTGTGGTTTGCTGCAAATATGGACGGTGTTGGTCAATGCTTGGACCTATTGAATCGGTCGTTGAATCGTTATGGGTCTTCTATAATAGGTGCTGGTATAGGCCCTTGAGGAGTGGATGCTTTTTTGTATCACCCATGCTTCGTCGAGATGACTGTCGATTAGAAGCGGCAGAATCGTTGCAAGTTTTTGTTCTTACCATAATTCATCCATTTCATTACTAAAATGTTCTGAAAAGTTGATATATTTACTACATCAGCTATATATATATACGCACACACATATATACATATATTATTGCATTATTGTGGCTAAGAGATCAATGAAAAATGAATGGAAGAAAATAATACGGGGAATAAGACTTGGTCAGGAGATTTTTTTTTAAATAAAAAATTATTTTTTATTAATTATTAGCGATGAAAAAAATTTTCATCACTAATTATTTAATTAACGATGAAATAAAAAATTTTCATCGTCAAAATATTTTCCCAGGGCTGAATTTTTCCAGCGAAATTTTTTTTTTGACGAGAATTATTTACAATGAAAATTAATTTTTCATCACAAATATTTTTTGTTCTAATTATTTGCGACAAAAATTGATTATTAGTGACAAATATTTGCGTCGCTAATACCCCACGTCCCATCAACTCCCATCGAAAATTTATTTTTCTTCCTTGTTCCCCCCGGCAGTCTGGCTTCCTCCCCCTCCCGCGAGATTCCTCTCTTCCCTCGACATCTTGCGTGCCTTTGATTTTCTCTGCCGCCGTCGGCATCGAGATGAGTCAACTTCATCTCTATTTTTTTTTGGGTGGGTTTCGGTTGGGGATGGGGAACGTGTCGAGGCCAGCGTGCCGGGGATGGCGCGCCTGGGCCGGGACGGTGGGCCGCAGCCATGTGGGGCCTGCGTGCCATGATGGCGACGGCGGGCTGCAGCAATGTGGGGCTGCGGCTGCGATGGCGACGGCAGGCCGGGGATGGTGATGTGGGGCCGACGACGGGCCGAGGTCGGTGAGTCAGAGCGGAGCCGGCGACGTCGACTCTTTTTTTTTTGGGTGGGTTCGGGCCTGGGATGGGAATGGGGAACGGCAGGGGGCTAGTGTGCGAGGCTGGCGTGCCGGGGACGGTGCTCCTGGGTTGAAATGGCGGGCCGCGGCCACATGGGGTCTGCGTGCCGGGGCCTATGTCGGGGCTGCCGGCGACGGCGGGCCGGGGAGGGGTCGGGGCCATCGAGCCAGAGCTGGAGCCGACGACAGCGAGCCGGGATGGGGTCGGGTCGTGGCTGTGCCGGGGCCTGCGAGCCGGGTTGGTGATGGCGGGCTAGGGAGGGGCCAGTGAGGTAGAGTCAGAGCCAACAACGGTGAGCCGGGGTGCGGCTGTGCCGAGGACGGTGGGTCGGGCACGCATGGGTTCGGATGGGTCGGGCCTGGGTTGGGGTGGGTTGGGCTGGATGGGGCTGGTCGAGTCGGGTCCGATTGGACTGGCGTGGGTCGGATGGAGCCGGGTCGGGTTGGGCTGGGGCCGGGGATGGCGGAGCCGGGGTGGGGCGAGTCGGGCAGGGTCGGGTCGGGCTGGGGCTGGTTGGGTGGAGCCGGGTCGGGTCCGATCGGGCTGGGGTGGTTCAAGCCGTGATGGGGGGGTCAGGGATGGTAGGGTCCGGGCCAGGTCGGTTCCGGTTCGGGCTGGGATGGGGCGGGTCGGGCTGGCGCAGGTCGGGTGGAGCTAAGTCGGGTTGGGCTGGGGCTGGGGTCGGGGACGATAGAGCCGTGGTGGGGTAGGGCGGGTTTGGTCAGGGTCGCATCAGGCTGGAGCAGGTCGGATGGAGTCGGGTCGGGTACGATCGGACTGGGGTGGGTCGGGCTGGGACGGGGCGGGTCGGGGATGGTTGGGTCTGGGCCGAGTTGGTTCCGGTTCGGGCCGGGATGGGGTGGGTCGGGCTGGGTCGGGTCGAGTGGAGTCAGGGCGGGGCGGGTCGGGTCTGGTCTGGTTTGTGTCGGGCCAGACTAGGGCAGGTGGGGTTGGGATGGGGCGGGTCAAGTCAGATCTTCATGAGGATAAAATATGATGCTGAAATTATTATAATTGTTGCATATTATTTTTTATGTTTCTGCTAAATTATTTAATTATTTGACTAATTATTTTTTTACTAATACAATTCACATTGCTATTATTTGTTATAATTAAATTATTTTATGTGCTATTTTGTATGCTATTGAAATTATAAATAAAAAAAATATTCCTATTTTAGAGAAAATTCTATTGAAATTTCTAATGAAGAAATTTCAATACGAAGTTATTCTTTTTTGATAAATTAAAAATTTATCTTTGAATGCACATGCAAAGATGGTACTTAAATTACATTGAGCCATAAATTTCCATTCAAGTTTCGATCTTCATCGAGATCGAAACTTGGATGTTCCGTATTCAGACTTTTTGGTAAAGTAATAATATTATTATTATTAATAGTTGATATTTTATTTCATTATATGGTATTCATAGTTATCTGTCCATTGTTCTCCGGATATATGGTGGATAGGGTACGTAGGCACCATATCCACATCATATACTTGGAGAACCATGGGGAGATGCGGTCGAAATTTCTACAAAAATGAGACAAAATATCCACTAATATCAATAATGAGATTATTACTTTTCTGAAAGTGATAAGGCTACACCTGTTAGTAATGATTTGAAAATGATAGGATCATACATTTTATATCAAGTGATCCAGATCTAGATTCGGATCGGAATTTTAGCTGAAATTTGGAATGCGATTCAGTCCGAAATTCAGATCGGGATTCAGAATATCACTAAACTTTATTTTGGTTGTTAATGATTTTGTGTTTGTTGTTAGAAGAATATCAACAAAAGTTGGATGAATGCTAGAGATATTTTTTTGCTTGAATATCGAAAAGGAGTTTGAGATTTTATTGATTTTGTATGGCATAAGGCTGACAGTGCTAATCGGATAAAGTGTCTATGCAAGAGATGTATCAATTTGATATATCATCACATAATACTTGTTGTGGAGCATCTGCTACAATATAGTATGGATAAGAAGTATACTTGTTGGATATGGCATGGGGAGGGTGATCCGAATGAAGTGGTACGTGACGATGACGATACTGAAGATGATAGTACTGATAGTGCTGGATCTGTCGAACATAGTGATATTGAAAAATTGTTAGATGATTTACATCAAGGTGCTTGTTCAAATGTACGCATGAATACTGCTGCATTTGAAAGCAATTCTGATCATGAGTATAATATCTGGCTTGAGATAAAAGGGACTTCTGAACAGTTTACAAAGCTTGTAGGAGATTCACGAGAGCCACTCTATCCAAATTGTACAAAATTTTTCAAGTTAAAATTTTTGATAAAATTGCTTCATATTAAAATCGTGAACTGTTGGAGTCAGAAGTCATTTGACCAAATTTTAACATTGATTAAAGCAGCTCTGCCCGATGGAGAGAGACTTCTGAAATCATATTCTGAAGCAAAAATATACATGTGAAAAATGAGACTTGGCTATACTCCTATACATGCCTGCAAAAATGACTGTATATTATTTTATAAGAATAATGAATAAGTAACTAAATGTCCGAAATGCGTGAGCCTAGATACAAAATCGATGAAAGGAAAGCAAAGAAGATACCTCAAAAGATTTTGAGATATTTTTCATTAATTTCAAAACTTCAAAAGTTATATATGTCCACAAAACAGCTGAAGAAATGAGATGGCATTATGTGCAGCGAGTTCTGGAGGAGAATATACTTAGCCACCGATCGATTCTTTAGTGTGGAAAGACTTCAATGCAAAGCATCCGTACTTTGCGAGTAACCCACACAATATCCGGCTTGGTATAATATCATCGATACTGTATTGAATATTTTAGAAAAAATAATAGATAGTACAAAAGCTCACCTTGATTTGCAGAAAATAGGAATCCGATCGGAGTTGCATTTAGTTCGTCTAGGTGAGAGATTTTTTATACCATCCGTATGTTATTCACTGTTTGGAGAAGAAAAGAATTTCTGTGGATGGTTCAAAATCATAAAGTTTTCTGATGCACATGCTTCAAACGTATCGCGGTGTGTTGGAAACAACAATGGCAATATCTCCAGCATGAACAGTTATGACTTTCATATGATGATGCAACGTTTGCTTCCTGTGGTCTTGCATGGTTATTTGGGTGGTGATGGTCAAACTGCAATGATTGAGCTGGGAGTGTTCTTTCGAAGACTGTGTTGTCGAAAATTAAAGATTAACTTACTTGAGAGATTAGAGAAGGATATTGTACTCATTCTTTGTAAGTTAGAAAAAAATTTTCACCATTATTTTTTGATGTTATAATGCATCTGGTTGTTCATCTTCCTAAGAAAGCTCTTTTGATTAGATCGGTATATTATCGATGAATGTATCCTATTGAAAGGTAAAAAAATTATACATACTTTATCATATCAATTATAAGATATAAATATATTTCTAAAATTTAAATTTATTTTTATTTGTAGATTCTTGTGCACTTTAAAAAAATATGTGCGCAATAAAGCAAGGCCTGAAGGATCTATAGTGGAAGATATGTAACTACTGAGTGTGTCACGTTCTGCTCGATGTATCTTGATGATATCAAAATAAGATTCAATCATGCAGATTGTAATACAGACCATGAATGGGGTGACAATGAACAGACATTGTCTATATTTAAACAAATGGTTCGACCTACTGGTGCAAGAGATATGAATTTATGGATGTGAACGAGCTATCCAAAGCACACTTTTACGATCTAAATAATTATAAAAAAATTAAAAATTTTATTGAGTAAGTATCATCTTACCATACTATTTAATTTTTAAAATTTTTTTTATGTCGATATAAAATTAAAAATCATAACTTCTTGCAGCGAGCATAAGAGTATACTATGTAGAGAGAATAATACGGATGCTGATGATCGATATATGAAAAATTTGCAAAATAGTTTGGTGATCTTGTAAGTTGCATTAGTGATATATTATTTATTTACTTATAAATAATATTATTTAAATCAATATAATTGTTTATCTTATGATGTAGATGAAACATAAGTATTTCAATAAAGAAGTAGGTGCGATCGATGAGTTGCACGATTTAACATGTAGTCCTGATCGAAGGATTAATCACTAACATCCTGTATCATTGGAGGAATGAGATTTCACACAAGGGAGCTTGAGATGCAACGACGGATCCAGAATAGTGAAATTGCTACAACAGGATATGAAGGAGAAGAAGAGATTGATTATTATGGTATACTGGTAGATATCATAGAACTGAAGTATGGGTCCAATAATTCTATATTTTTTTTCAGTGTGAATGGTGGATATTAGTAATAAAAAGATTGATATTCATATTGATTCATAATTTATCAGTGTAGATCTTGCACAACATGGTACCAAAATGAGCTGTATATATTAGCAACTCAAGCGAAATAAGTAATATATTTGAAGGATCAAAAGTATCGAGGTAATTGTCATGTTGTATAAAAAATAACATCTAGAGGCATATATGACATACTAACTCGATTAGAGATGGATGAAAATTCGGATTTAATGAAGAAGAAGCTTTTCAGCAAGAAGAACAAACATTAATCGAGCTTTTGGTTGATGAAGAACTTATAACGGCATCTTTGAATAGGGCTGATCTTCTATCCAATGAAGTTGAAGCTGATTTTGTATTTAATCTTGATGAGTTGGAGGGCGACGATCAGTTCATAAATGACGATGAGATAGAAGACGACACATATATCGATTACTATGATTCGAATGAGGATCTATACATCGAGAAAAAACGAATATTAATGAGTAGATTTATATTCTTCATTCAATTTTATCTTCCAATAATGGTATGCGATATAATTGTATACATTAGAATATTATTTGATTTCTACTATTATTATTCAACATTATATTTATTTATATCTCAATTCCTGAGATATGGCACCAGGAGATAGACAACGATGTTCGCATTCACAGCTCCCTGTAGATACCTCAGAGGTTGAGGCACCTCCGCCAATCTCTATTGCCGCACCAACTTCACTGTCAGAGGGTCCTGCACCGGCAGGTCCCAGTGAGGCGGGTCTCAGTGGTATTAACTATTACACTTTATATATAATAAATTTGATTTTTTTTTTGGATCATACTAATGATTTATTTATTATTGTTTCAGGTGAGTCCTCATCGGTGGTGAGACGAGAGCGAGGTCCATCGAAGAACCTCGCTCTAAAGCGTTGGAGATGCAAGCACCCGAGACAGTATCTCCGAATCGAGATACCGACCGACTATACCAGACTCATTAGGGGATGGTGTGACCCATGGCAGACTGAGCTGGGCATCATATGCCGCAGTTATGCCCCCATGACGCTTTTCGATTGGCGTCACATTCTACCGGCTCAGAAAAAATTTTTTACACCCACTTACAGGTAAAATAAATTATATTGTGAATATTTAATTTGTATAGTATTCTTCTAATATTTGTTATTGACAGGGTATATTTGATATTGCTAATTTTGAGAAGGATCATGTGAGGCGAGCCATTGACATTCAGTTATCGTTGCGTTTCAAAGACTATCACCATCACATGCATCACATTGGTATCGGGTAGTGCAGGATTATGGGGAGAAGGCAGTGCGGCAGCAGTCCTATAACAGTATCACCATAGATGATTGGACTACTATATGTCGGCAATACGAAGATCCGGCATATCAGGTTACACATCTAAATTTTTTTTATAGTTTAATTATTTAATCATTTATTCTTAAATTAAATTTTTTATCTACTAATTTTACTGATAATTTTACAGAGATGATGTGCCCAAAATGCGGTGAATTGGACGAGACAGATCGTGCCGCATTATGGGGGTTCGAGATCGTTTGCTCGTCATATTGAGTACATGGTAGGTAATTTTTAATTTTTAATTAGAATATAATTCTCTAGTTATTTAAAATTTTTTTAATTAATTCTCAAATTACAGAGAGATACTGAGAGTGGTGAGCTTCCTAGTAGGATCGATATCTACCAGCAGACCCACCAGCGACGGTCGGAAGAGTGGACGATGGGGAGCCAGGAGCTCTTTATAAGTTTTTTAATTATTTTTCATTCATAATTTGATTTTTATTATAAAATTAAAATAACTATAATTTTAATTTTCAAGATCGTATGACAGAGATTAGATCCCAGCCTACTCCTGAGGGCTCGATCGCACCCACAGATTATGAGATCTATGATCGGATGCTCGGTACAAAATCTTGTTATGTTAGGGGTCTAGAGTATGGGATCACTGCTCCTCATCCTCATGCATATCTAGGACGGACATCCATTCTGTGTGCGAGGCTCGATTGACGGAGGTACAGAGGCAGGCTATCAAGGATCGACAGCAGGCTGTCGAGGATCGACAATGAGCTCAAGAGTTGAATGCATGCGTCGACGACTATCAGCGCTTTCAAATCCAGATGATGAAGCGGATAGTGTAGATGGAGCAGATGATACATTTAATGAGGTAGCAGCAGATCGATCTAAGCTCCATCGTCGGTCCGAGCTTCATTGAGCTCTCTCCATCCCCAGCTCGTTCTTTAGATGCCGATATTTGATGGCTTACTGATGTATTTTTTTTTATTTCAAACATCTTATAGTTTTAATTTAATATAATAAAATAATAAAATTAATTTATCAATTTGTTATATAAATTTTTTATTTTTATTTTTTTAATTTATAAAAAAATTATACATATAAATTTAAAATATATATTTATAATTTTTTTAAAAAAATATGACTAAATTATTAACGATGAAATTATTTTCGATGAAATATTTATCGCTAAAAATATTTTACTAACATAATTTAATTTATCAATAAATATATAATTAATAGTGATGAAAAAATATTAATCATAAATAATTTTATTTACAATGAATTTGTTTCATCACTAATATTATTTAATTTTTTTAAATAATTTTTTTATTAAATTAATAGTGACAAATTATTTTCATTGTAAAAATAATTTTTTATGATAAAATTTTTGTTGCTAAAACTTTAGCAAATAATAGTGATGAAAATTTTTCATCGTAAATATATATTTTTAGATTAAATTTTTTATCAATTTTTTTTTGACGATGAGAAATATTCATCACAAACATCTTTTATTAGCGATGATATTTTTTTTTCATCATAAAATATTATCAATGATGGAATTATTTGTGATAAAATATTAGCGACTAAAATTTTATCGCTAATATTATTAGCGATGAAAATCTATTATTAGCGACGAAAATTTTTTATTGCTAATAACCTATTTTGTTGTAGTGGAGTAGGTACCAGTCTGATCCGGATGAGAAGCATTGAAAGATTGCGAAAGCAATTCTTAAGTATTTGAGAAATACTAAAGACCAATGGCTTATCTATGGAGATACTGATCTAAAACTTATGGGATATACTGATTTTAGTTTTCAGTCAGATTGTGATGACAGCATAAATATGTCGAGCTATGTATTTACTCTGAATAGAGGAGCTATTTGCTGAAAGAGTTTCGAACAACATACTGTGATCGATTCTATTTGTAAAGCAGAATACATTGCTATATCGAATGCTGCAATAGAGGCGGTGTGGTTGCGGAAGTTTATTAGTGAGCTGGGAGTTACACCTTCTATTAATGGCCATGTATTGCTGTATTGTGATAGTTTTGGTGCCCTAGCTCAGGCGAAAAATCCAAGTCGCACCATCACCCCAAGCATATTCTGTGCCACTATCACCTGGTGTGAGAGATTGTGAACTGTGGTAACGTCGAATTTCAGAAGATTGACAGAAAGAAAAATCTAGCCGACTCCTTCACTAAAGCTCTTGGGATCAAAGAGTTCGATGATTTTAAATAAAAATAGGTATAAAATACTGTCCCGATTGGCTTTAGTCAAAGTGGGAGTTGTTGGAAATTATATCATAAAATCAATCGTATGACGATTGAGTTTATCCTTGTATATGAATTATTGATTATTGAATAAAAATTATTTTGATATTTTTCATCATAAAGTAACATCTTCTTTGAACTCTTGTATTGTGATGAAGTCCTTAGAACTATGCTAGTATGCAATAAAGAGAGAATTTATCGTATAGTTCTGAAATATATTTGCGACCAAATGATATGTCATTACAGAATGATGATGTTTATCGAGTGGAGGTCGTTGTGTGCCATATAGGTTGGTTGTCTTCTTAACCAAAGAGTGTAGTGACACTGATATGGCATATAGATGAGATGTATGGATACATCATCACTGAATAAGTGACTCACCTACTGAGCATTCTACTATCAAGAGCTGCTCATGAAACACATGGGTATAAATATCCTTCAAACCTGAGATCACCATAGTGACTTGCAAGCAACTCATTGTGCTTTGGTGCCGGACTATCTGAATTTTTAATGCAGTGATGGAAGACTACTGGGTACAGTCAAGTACTTGCAAAGTCTATGTATAGATCAAGATAGGATTGATCCCTTCAGATTATTAGAGTTGATGTATCGCTGTATTTCAATTTAGCAAAGTCTTGGCCAGATAATCCATAAGATGGATTTGAAAGGTTAAAATATAATATGGATGAGGCAATCTCGATTGACAGTTAACCTGAGACCATCCTAGAGCATTCAAGGTCAAAAGGATGAATTATGCGATAACTATGTATATAGGTTCTAAAATATTTCTTTACGATAATTCGACCTATCTGGATATCGAGAATCATTGCTAGATGGTATCTCGATTAGTGTAGGAATTGATTCCTGTGATACCAGCTTAGTGTTTGAACCTATGTAGTTATGCACACAAGTCAGATAAAGTAGAAAAAAATTAGCCTATGTTTATATGTCTAATTTAGAAGTACTTGACTTGATTGAACATATAAGCTAGCTTGATTGAGAATTAAGTTATGGATCAAATGGGATTGAAGAGTTGACTATGTCTAGCTAGCACTACACATGAGGTTCAGGTTCAATCCCAAAGATGAATAGTTTCTGATCTATGATCCATGGAGCATATAAAAAATTAGATTCAAGAGCTGATTAATTTTAGATTAGATCTAAATTAATTAATCTTAAATTAGATTCAAAATTCAAGTTAGACTTGATATAAAAGTCCTAAAGAGTTTGAGATTGACAGCCTTTCAAAATTATTTCGAACCAGCTTCGAATTGGATTCGAATTGGACCTATTTTGGATGAGATATGAGTATTCTTACTTGTACTGAGAATACCCTCCCATGTGGGCCGTCCAACACCTGATATGGATCTGGTTTGGGGCATCCCATGTGGGTGAGGGAGTGGGTGCAAATTGAAGTCATATGTGATGGCAATTCTATCTCATGTAGAAATCCTTCTTTCATAAGTATTGGACCAATTCAAATCAGATTTGAGTTAAGAGTCCTACTCTTATTAGGTCATGAGAATCATTTATAAATAGAGAGGATCTCTACTTATGAATGTATAGAAAATAAATCGATTGAGAGAAGAGAGAAAGAGAGAGAGGCGTGTGAAGAGAGAGATCCTCAATCTTCTCCTACATCTCTCTCTTTATTGTCGCCTCCTCTTCTTGGGTGTGGATCCTTCTTAGACGTCCCCTACTGGTATGAGGAGTCACACCAGCACATCTCCTTCCTCATTTGGTTGGCTTGTGAAGGTAATTGGATTGGAGTTCTTCTTGCTATCCTGCGGTATCTGGCGTGCATGCAAGTAGAGGGTCTACATATCCAAGTCTCTGTGAAGGTTTAATCCAAATAAATTAGATTTGATCTCTGATTTCACTACTAATCAGGTAAGAATTTAATCCTTAATCATATAATGAATAAAAAAATTTTTAGATGCAACCTAGGCAATCAGAGGAGAAATAATTTTTTTCTCTTCACTCGCAATCCAAATGAGGCAGGTTATTTAACCCACTTTTAAATAGGTTACTAAAATATGAATCCAACCCATTCCATTTATATGGTGGGAGGGCCAATCTGACGGACCTAACCCAAATTGACAGCTCTAGTTGGCAAGGCTATTTGTCAGATACTTTGATAATAACTGGCTTCATTTAAGAATATAAACAGTCTTTTCTCTGTTAAGCAACAGGAGGGTGAATCCCTTCATGAGTATGTGGCACGCTTCAAGACAGCCACACTTAAAGTTAAAAATTTCAATGAGTCCGTTGCGATGGTTGCCTTAAAGCAAGGACTTCGAAGTAATCGTTTGATCTTCTCTCTCAATAAAATTTTTAGATAGCTACGATAAATGCTAACTTGGGTTCAGAAGTATATTTAGGCTGAGGAAGAAGAAAGTATAATTTGATAAGTGAGAAAAGAAAAGAATGAAAAAAAATGGCACTGAGAAGAGGACCATGAAGATCGCAAGACAACAACTCTAGCCGTCCTCAGAAGAATTCGAGGCTAAGAAGTCCACCTCGATATTTTGACACTTATACCCTCTGATTGCTCCTCATGCCAGATATTGATAGAATTTGAGGGATAGGAATATCTTCATCGATCTAATTTTATAAAGGCTCCATTGATGAAAAAAGATAAAAAAAGATCATAGTCATGAAACTGAAGAATGCCGACAGCTCAAGGATGAGATTGAAATCCTGATTTGTAGAGGCTATCTTGATAAATATGTTCAAGATCAGATAGGTCAGACTGCTGGACAGCATTAGCAGGTTGATGATGATATAGAGCATAATCGGCCTACTGGTGGGGTCATCAATATGATCTCAGATGCTGATAGAGATTAAGGACAGTTGAAGATACCCTTTTGAAGAGGTAGCACATTGAAAATATTATTTCATTTTTTGATGATAATATTTGAAGAGTTCAAACTTCTCACAATGATATTATTATCATTTCTATGACGATAGTAAAATATAATATAAAAAAATATTAGTGAATAATAGAAGCTCTACTGATGTATTGTTCTATGATGTATTCAAGAATATGAATATATTAGATCGATTAAAATAGATCGGCACTCTACTAGTTGGATTATCTGGAGATCTTGTAGCTGTGGAAGGAGAAATCACTCTATCCGTAACCATAGAACAGGAATCTCGGCAATGATAGTGCAGCTCATCTTTTTGGTTGTCAAAATACCATCAGCTTATAATATCTTGACGATCTGGACTCAATGCTCTCAAAGTAGTAGTCTCCACCTATCATCTGTTAGTTCAATTTTTGATAAGAAATAGAGTTGAAGAATTACGTCGAGATCAAATGCTTGCTAGGCAATATTTTTTGATAGTTGTCAAAATGAAGAAACCAGTAAAATCCTACCAATTGAATTGTCTAATCAAAAGGATGATTTAGAGATCGACAAAAACCATAGTGAACCAGCTGAACAACTTTTGCTATTCTGTTAGGAAAAAATCTAAAGAAAACTGTTTAGATCGAATCTTCGTTAAAGTCTGATTTAAGAGAACAACTGATATCTTTTCTTCAAACAAATATCGATGTCTTTGTCTAATCAGCTTCAGATATGCCTAGAATTTCTGCTGATGTTATGGTACATAAATTAAATATCAATTTAAAACATCGACCAATCTAGTAAAAGAAAAAGGGTTTCATCCCAAAAAGATAAAAAGCCATAGATGAAGAGGTCAACAAGCTCCTGAAAGCGGGGTTTGTCTCAATATCCAAAGTGGATAGCAAATATCATTATGGTCAAAAAAGCCAATGACAAGTGAAGGATCTATATTGATTATATCAATCTCTACAAAGTATATCCAAAAGATAGTTTTTCTCTTTCGAGAATCTACCAACTTATTAATGCTACTTCGGGATATAAATTGCTAAGTTTTATGGATGCTTCCGGCTACAATCAGATCATAATGGCACTGGAGAATGAAGAAAATACTACCTTTATTATTGAAAAAGGTTTGTATTACTATAAAATGATGCATTTTGATCTTAAGAATGTAGATGCAACATACCAGCATTTGGTCAACAAAATCTTCAAATAGCAGATAGGCCACAATATGAAAATTTATATTGATGATATACTGGTAAAAAGTACTGAAATAGATCAGCATATAGTCAATCTAAAAGAAGTATTTGGAGAACTTCGGAAGTACCAAATGAAACTCAACCTCAACAAATACATTTTTGGAGGGATGCCAGAAAAATTCTTGGGCTTTCTTGAGACCCAAAGAGGAATAGAAGCCAACCTGAGAAAATTCAAGCATTACTTAAAATGAAACATCCAAGTATAATAAAGGAGGTACAATGACTCACCGAATGGGTGGCATCACAAAGTCGATACATTTTTAGATCTATTGAGAAGTGTCACCCTTGTTTTAAAATCTTGGGGCAAATTAGAAACTTTAGCTAGTCAGAGGAATATCGAACTACTTTTGATGACCTCAAAAAATACCTCGACTCACCTCCACTATTGTCCAAACCAGTTGAAGGTGAGCAATTATATATGTATTTATCTATTTCACCTAATGCTATTAATTCGATTTTGGTCTGAGATGATATAAGAACACAAAAGTCAATCTATTATACCAGCAAATTATTGTGGGATGCTAAAATCTGATACACTAAAGTAAAAAAATGATCTATACATTTATTGCATTGGCCCGACGACTTCGATCTCATTTTCAAGCCCACTCAATTATCATATTAACTAATCAACCTCTGAAATCAATCCTACAATGATTTGATAATTTAGGTCAGATAGCCAAGTGGACTATTGAACTTAGTAAGTTCAACATCCATTATCGATCTCGATCTTTACTAAAGGCTCAAATATTAGTTGATTTTATTATGAAGTATACCATTCTTGATGAAAAACTAGCCTTAGAAAGTCCAAAAGAGATCATTAAAGATCTTTACTAGATATTACATGTTGATGAAGCCTCAAACTCTAAAGGAAGCAGATCTGGCTTGATGTTAGCTAGTCCTGAAGGTGTTGTCATTGAATATGCCTTGAGATTCAACTTTAATACCTCAAACAATAGTGCTAAGTATGAAGCATTGACCGTGGGACTTAGTATAGCAAAAGAACTTGAAATCAAAAGGCTCAAAATCTTCGCAGATTCTTAACTTGTAATCGGATAGGTATAAGGTCAATTTAATGCTAAAAATTTTATAATGTCTTAATTTTTGTAGAATATAAAAAAGTTATCAAAAGACTTTAAAATCCTGAAAGTTACACAAATTCTTAAATCGAAGAATGTCCAAGCTGATGCTCTATTACATCTTAACACATCAGATTTTTTCGAACTAAGCTAAAAGGTTCATATCGACTATCTAGAAAAATCTAGCATCGAAGCTCTCCCAACCATGCAAATCAGCTATGAGCTCAGTTGGTTGATCCACTGGTTGATTACATTACCAAAAAAAATTTGCCAACGGATTCTGTCAAATCAAGAAGAATTAAAAGACAAGCTTTATGGTATATTCTTTAGAGAGATCCATTATATAAGAGACCATATTCATTTCCTTTATTTCGGTGTTTATAGTCATCAGAAGCTGATTATACTCTTCGAGAAATCCACGAAAGAATTTTTGTAACCACTTAGGGGCAGGTCGCTGGCATACAAAGTTATTCGACAAAGTTATTATTGGCCAACAATTTAAAATGATGTAACTGACCTTATCAATAAATGCGACCAATAACAAAGGTATGTCAATATTCAACATCAGTATGTAGCTAAACTTATTCTCATTACAACACCTTGGCCTTTTGCTATATGAAGAATGGATATTCTTGGATCTTTTTCAATGGCGATAGGATAAAAAAAATTCTTAGTAGTAGCCATTGATTACTTCACCAAATAGATAGAAGCAAAGTTTTTGACATAAATTACTCAGAAGAAGATATAAGACTTCATTTGGAAGTCAATTATCTATTGCTTCAATCTACTTTGAGTCATTATCATTGATAATGATCGATAATTTGACAATCTGAAGTTCATATAATTCTACTTCGATCTCCATACAGACCATAGATTTATCTTGATAGGACATCCATAGTCAAATGGAGAAGCCAAGGTCACTAATCAGACTATTCTTAAGATCTAAAAATAAAATTCACTGAAACAAAGAAACTTTGGACAGATAAACTTTACAGTGTCCTCTGGACATACCGACCTACACCTCAGACTCTAACTAGGGAGATACCTTTCAAGCTCACTTTTGAAGTGGAGGCAGTAATTCTAGTAAAGATCAGCTTACCAACAATCTGAGTAAAAAAATTTCATAAAGAAAGCAATTTGGATCAAATGAGGATCAACCTAGATTTACTTAAGAAAATTAGAAAAGAGCTTGGATCTATATAGCAACTCATAAGCAAAAAGTGGCAAGATACTACAATGCTCGGATGAAGTCAAAGCTTTTTCATAAAGGAGATACTATTCTCCACCGAGCTGAAGTCTCGAAGCCTTCAGAATAGAAAAAACTTACTCCCAATTGGAAAAGACTTTATCAGATTATCGAAGTAATTCGATCAAGAGCATGTAAAATCAAAAACTTGGATGGTTCAACTATTTCATGAACTTGGAATGCCAAAAATTTCAAAATGTATCATCAATGAGCCTTCAATAAAGCTTTTTTCAATATTTTAGTACTTACACTATAAAAAATTAAGATATTAGTGATGGTCATTAGCAATGGTATTTTTGCCATTGCTAATAGAGGGTATTAGCAATGACATTACTGATGGTAATTTTTTTATCGTGAATAATTATTTTACCGATGGCTATTAACGACAGTATTTTTGCCATCTTTAATAGAAGTTTTATCGATGACGGAAATGGCATTAGAGATGGCAAGGCTGTGGCTAATAATCATTAGCGATGACACTATCAACGACGAAATTCATCATCGTAATTTTTTTTAATTTATTAAAATTATTAGCGACGATGAAAAGAGTATTAGTGATGGCATTGCCATCTTTAATAATCATTAGCAAGACACTATTAGCGACGACATCCATCATTGTAAAAAATATTTTATTTATTTATTTATTAAAATTATTAGCAATGGTAAGAAGTGCCGTCGCTAATACTGAACATAGAATATATTTTTTTTTATTTTTTTCTCAATATTATATAATTTTAAAATTTAAAATCAATCTTCACCATTTATTATCTAAATAATTATCATTAGAATATCGTCACAAAAGATGTCTTGATCTGATAGCTCTATCTATGTCGATCAATAAAATTTAATTTTGATGGCTATATTTATAGCATACTATTAAAATTTTACTTTAATCGACTATCATTATCTTGGCCAATTTAGCATGGAATGATTTAGACCGTTAAATGAAAAATGAATGATCAAAAGGCTAAAGGACATTCGATTATAAAGTGATTTTTTAGATAAATAATTTTTGCTACTACTTTGATTATTTATACAATGGTGATCATAAAATTTAAACCGCACATATATGAACGATCAAAAATTATAAATCTCTTGATACTCATTCTTAAAGTCCTTAAATAATTATACTTATATTTTTGTAAGATCTGCTTAATATGGATGGTTTATATATGCGAGGTTTGAATTTTATGATCACCATCATATAAATAATTATAATAGTAAAAATTATTTATTTAAAAAATTATTTTAATCGAACATCATTTGATTTTTTGATCACTCATTTTTCATTTAATGGCTGAAATCATTCCATGCTAAACTGAATATGATAATTATATCCGATTGAAGTAAAATTTTGATAGTGTGCTACAAATATCACTGAGATCATCATTGTAAATTTTTGAATCCATCAATATTTTTATTTATCAGATCATCATGCAGTCGTTCGTGACTATCAAAATTAAATTTTATTGAATGACATAGCTTGAGCTACCAGATCAAAATAATTTTTTATGACGATACTCTAATAATAATTATTTAGATAATGAATGATAAAAATAAATTTTAAATTATAAAATTATATCATATTCAGAGAAAAATAGAAAAAAATTATATTCTGCCTTTATAGCAGCGGTTGCGTAATAATCACTGCTATAGGTCTATCGTAGCAGTTGCGTAACCACTACCATTTATTGTATAGCAGTGGTTTATATATTACTATGATTAAAATAGATTTTAAAAAATTTAATTATAAATTTAAAAAAATTAAAAAACTATTAGCGATGGCATTAGAGACAGAAACCATCACTAATAGTATTAGCGACGGTATTAGCGACGAAAAATGCCATCGCTAATAGTCTATCCAAAAAAAAAAAATTTCCTTCTCGCGCGTGCCTTCATTTTCCCCTGTGCGCCCTCCCACCCCCCTCGTTTTCCCCCACCCCCTCTTTCCCCCACCTCCACCTCCTCGAACCCCCGACTATGAGCACCTGACCCCCTCTGCCTCCCCGAGCCTCCAGCCGTGAGCACCCAGCTGCCTCCCCAAGCCCTAGGTTGCCTCCCAACTCTCTGAGCCCCTGACCGTGAGCCCCAACCGCCTCCTCGAGCTCCCAGCTGCCTTCTGCCACCCCAAGCTCCGATCGCGAGCCCCCAGCCGCCTCCTGCCTCCTCGGCCCCTGGCTTGCCTCTCCAAGCCCTTGATTGCCTTCCGCCTCCCTGAGGCCCCGATCGCGAGCACCCGATCGCCTTTCACCTCATCGAGCCCCTAGCCCTGAGCCCCCGACCGCCTCCCGCCTCCTCGAGCCTTCGATCGCCTCCTCGAGCCTCGAACTGCTTTCCACCTCCCCGAGCCCCCGACCGCCTCCTCCATCCCTAAGCCCCTAACCGCAAGCACCCGATCGCCTCCCCGTAAGCCCTCGATCGCCTTCGCAAGACCCCGACCGCCCTCACCTCCCAGAACCCTCGATCTCAAGGTCCCGACCGCCTCCCGCCTCCCTGAGCCCCTAACCGCAAGCCCTCGACCACCTCTCGCCTCCTTGAGTCCCTGACCGCGAGCCCTCAGCCACCTCCGACCTCCTGAGTCCCCGATCGCCTCTCGCCTCCTCGAGCCCCCATCGCCTCCGCCTCCTTGAGCCCATCGGCCTAACCCGCAGCCACTGCCCCACTGCCCCCAGCCTCTCGACCTTGCCATCCCTAACCCTACTGCCTCGATCCGCTAGCCCACTAGCCCAACCTAACCCCACGGCCTCAACCTTATGGCCCTGCCCCACCGGCCGACCCCTCAGCACCGACCCGCGCCACCTTCTTGTGGCCCCATCCCTGAGCCCTCCTCTCTACGGCCGCATCCCCAAGCCAGATCTTATCCCCACGCCAGCGTCCCATCTGTGCAGCTACTGTGCATCTTGAAGAACCTGACAAATCCACGATTATCAGTTGTGGTGTATATTGACCCACGCTCAGGTATAGAGATTTGATCTTAACTTCATAGTATGATCTATATTGTAGATACAATCTATGTTTTTGATTTTAGATTTCAGATTATGCATATTATGTAAAGTCATAAGATCCTTGCTTAGATAGTTTTTAGATTAGATCTAAAACATGCTAGATTAAAGTGTTTAATCTAGATTCATTCTGCTTCGTTAAGATTCAAAAAAAATTTGAATTACATGCGTGAAACTACCTACAAACTTTCAATAGTATCAGAGCCAGGATGTTGACATGAATATAAATGCATGAATCTGACATCTAATAAATAAAAAATAAAATTATTTGATTTATTGATGTTTCATGCAATACTATCAAGATCTAATTTTATTTATATGGATATGTGATATGTGTAGTGTAGTTTATTTTTTGAGTAGCCTAGTACTCCTCAAAATCTATGGTAAAGGCCGTTCTGCTATAGAAGATTATAGTGGAAGGGGTGTCTGCATGAATTGAGAGGAAGAACCATGAAAAGAAGGCTCATATGATCTGAAACTTTGAAATTTCTATGACTGACACGTCTGTCAAGTCAATTCGATTTTTGGTTCGAGATGAACTACACAGCCTTAGACAGTCTGCCATCGAGCATTTCGATTCTCAGTCACCATCAGACTGGAGATCCTACAGAGATCATTCGATGCGGATGGACGTATGAGAGACCGTCTATGACCAGTGGAGCAGCGAGAAGTACTTTAGTAAGTGGCAGAGGGTCTGACAGAACCAGACCGTCCAGAAGGATTCGATCAGGTATATGGGAGGCTCCGTCAACCCATATGTTATGGTCGATAGACTGGTAAGAAATCTATATCAAAATTTTTCACTAGAACTATAAAAGCTCTTATATGTATGCCTTAATTAATTTAATTTTATTATTTACTTATTGTAGACATGGCAGTTGGATCATCTACCAAGCCAACTATGGTTGTGGGAGGCCACACACCAGTCTAGGAGGACTGGTAATTACTTAGATTCTAGATCATGACAGATCACGGTAAGAATTTTAAACTATATTTATTAAATTATTATAGAATTTGATACATATATATTAGAACTAATGTATTTTTAAACTGTGTAGGCGGATTACACGGAGTACGTCATTGCATGGCATGACGATGATCCATCCACTCAGCCACTCCTAGACCTTGAGGGATGGCTTAGGGTCACCAAAGAGATGAGTAGGAGCCGGGTTATAGGAGTTGGCCACAGCTTCGATCCTCCAGCTGTTCGATACTCTTTGATGCTATCACAGGCCTCGATATCCCAGACTTGGAGTGATGCGCACGTGGATGAGGTCATGCAGAGGCTTTTGAGCCAGCGACCTCAAAGCTTCTAAGATATCGTTAAGCACACGGTCATGGAGATTCTCTAAGACTCATAGCTGCACGACCAGCTAGACTCATTATCCCAACCATCACATCAGATAATTCTATTAGTAAATTCTTTTACTTATTTTAAATTTTCATATTTAGAAGCTTCACATATTTAGGCTTGAGTCAAAGAAGGAGATCTAGGGGCTAAAAATTCAATCTAACCATCTAATTGATAGGTCGGAGGTGTCCATGCTCTATATCATCGAATAAAATATATAGAAATAATATATTCGAGAATCAAAAAAATATATCGAAAGATACACCTCCGTGTCGAAAGATATGTCTCCGTATCGAAACTTAAATCTAAAAAGGAGATCTAGGAGGTAAAAATTCAATCTAACTATCCAAATAATGAGCTGTGGATGTCTATAGCTCCGTATTATCGAATGAAATATGTAAGAATAATCTGTTCGAGAATCGAAGTAGTATATCGATATATATACTTTCATATCAAAATTTATTAATAATTCGAGAATTGATATAAGAGGTAAAGATTAAATCTAACCATCCAAATGATGGGTTGGGGATATCTATATCTCTATATCATGAATGAAATGTATATGAACAATCTGTTTGAGAATTGAAGTAGTATATCGAAATATATGTCTCGATATCGATATATACAATTTCGTATCGAAACTTATTAATCATTTGAAAATAGAATCTATAGGATAAAAATTTAATCTAACTATTCAAACGATGGGTCGGGGGTGTCTATAGCTCAGTATCATCGAATGAAAGTGTAGAATAATCTGTTCGAGAATCGAAGTAGTATATCGAAATATACATCTCCATATCGACACATCCACTTTCGTATTGAAATTTACTAACAATATTTTATTTTTTTTTATTACAAGATACTGAAATATGCGGCTCTTATCCATCAGCTGTTGGAGAGGATATATAGGAGCAGGAGGAGGATGAGGAGGATGAAGAGTAGGATCTTACATGACTTTTTATTTTTTGATATGTATACAATTTTGATACTTATAAAGCAGCATCTGTATGTAAAATTATATAATTTATATTTTTAATATAATATAATTAATTTTATATTTATATTATGTTAAATAATTATTATTTTATTTATAATAGATTTTAAAAAATATTTTGCTTATTACTGTGATTAAAGTAAGTTTTAAAAAATTTAATTATGAATTTAAAAAAATAAAAATTATTAGCAATGACATTAGTGATGGTTATGCCATCGCTAATAGTTTTTTAAATTTTAATTAAAAAAATAAAAAATATTAGAGACAGCAGTAGCGATGGCAAAGCGATGCTAATAGTTTTTTTAAAAATTTTAATTTAAAAAATAAAAATATTAGCGACGATATTAGCGACAACAAAGTCCTCACTAATAATTTTTTTAAATTTTAATTAAAAAAAATAAAAATTATTAGCAACGGTAAAATTACCGTCACTAATAATGATAATTAGTGATGGAGGTATTTTTATCGATTTTTTTAGCAACAGAAAGCCATCGCTAATAACATTAACGACGACAAACTAACTAACAGCCATCGCTAATAGTCATTTTTTTTATAGTGTTATCCAAATGAGATCGATAAAAATCGATCGAATGAGGATAATATGAAAAATTTTTATCCAAATGAGATAGATGAAAATCGATCAAACGAGGATAATATAATATATCTATCAAAATAAAGATTAAGTTTGTCCAAACGAGGTAAAAAAAAATTGAGCTCCGACTATGAAAATCCCAATCAAATCAGAATAACTTAATATGAGATACTTGATCTCCAGATTGGACCTCACAAATATCTAATGTGAGACATCCGATCTTCGGATTGGACCTTATAAATATCTAATATGAGACACCTGATCTCTGGATTGGACCTCATAAACATCCGATGTAAGACAACTAATCTGCAGATTAGACCTTATTGGGAAGACTTAAGTTCTAGCTTAAGTTCTCAGACTACATGCTCTTAAAAGGGAAGAAGATGGAGCATCTCAAGTTAGAATCCCATCCAATTTAAGACAAGCCCGATCTGCACATTTTAACATCAGACAAGAGGTATTTCTTAAACCTCTTGATTGACCGATTTAATTCTTAAAGTCAAATTATTTTAGTATTCAGTTATTTACTAATTATGTTAAGCCACATCGGCTTTATAATCGAACCAATCAAGGTTAAATTTTGTTCATTATGAATACAACTTGAAAATTCTTCAACTTCACATGGGATAGTAAAACCTAGATCGAATTAAGTGAGGTCAGATAGACTAATTAAAAAAGAAAGCATATACACCTAAAAAACTTTATTTTTTCATTGATAAAAAGTATGTTTGCAAAGCCCACATCGGGTTAATATAAAAACTTAAAAAGAGGAAAAGATACAAACTTACAAATATCAGATCAGTTTCTTTATGTTAAGTATTTATAACAAAAACCCTTCTTTGCCTGTATATATTGTCAAGATAACAGAGGAGTTGACTTCTGACAAAGATGGGATCACTTCATGTAGGCAGCCTAAAAGCGCCATTTGGAATGGTGCTTTTAAAAGCACCATCTTAAATGGCACTTTTGCTACATGGAAAGTGCCATTCAAAATGAAGCTTCTATGATTTTTTTTTTTTTTTTTGAGTTCCACGTAAGCTGCCATGCTGGATTGGAGGGGTGGGCTGATTGGATAGGAAGTGCCATTTTGCCTTTTGTATTACTTTGGCACATAAGTTGAAAGCTGCATCATTTTTGTAAAAGAAATTTACAAAAACTTTAGTTTGGTAAAGAACTCATAATTTTTAGAGTGAAGGCCATATGGTTCCATCTGTTGGCAAAAGTCTTAAAAAAAAAAAAAAAAAAAAAAAAAAAAAAAAAAAAAAAAATTCTCCTTGCTAAAATTGCTTCAACAATTTCTCTCTACCTTTTTATCAACAAACAAATAGGGTTTCTGGCGCACATAGAGAAAGGTGGGACGATAGGGAATAGTAATTTTGCGTAGTAGATTAGAAACAGAGGCGATGGTACTAACGGATTTCATCCTATGGTGGCGGTGGAAGGGGCAGTGCTGCTCCTTCCGCAGCGACATCGGGCAGTCCGTTGCCATCTTCTGCCACAACCTCCACCACATCCACCACTGGCTCGAAGAAGAATCCACCTCCGCTTCCAAGTAAAGCCCATCCATCATTTCCCATCGTTATTCCATTATATGTTCCCCTCTATTCCTAAAACGATGTTAGAATCCTCTGCATGAGAAATGAGTGGTGATCGCCTCGTCGACGGATACCCTGTGATAGTATATTGATGTTTTATACTTTTATTACTGCCATACCCTGGGATAGTAGATATATTTTAGTTTATGGATCCCTTCTCACCCCTATGTTTTCATGTTTCAAAATTATTATACGGATAATTTAGTGTGTTAGAGTAGAGAGCAGGTATAAAAGCTAATACAGGTTTTATGTTTTAGAAGGCTGAGTTATGCTACCATGCCTTCAATGCTTTTGTTTTCACGACCCAATCAAGAGGGTTTTAGTGTTATTTCCAAGATCCTTTTAATGGGATGATAAGAAAATGGTGTTTCAGCCACTAAGCAGCCATGGCACCAAGAAACAAAAGAATCGCACCACTCGTTGTGGCATGTTCACCAGATAGAAACTTTCGGTATAAATATCGTTATTTGATGCATCATATGCAAAGTCTAAAATAAGTTCAGAGTTACTGAGTTCATGATAGCAGCAATGCAACATGCTACGACCAAACCTCACAATGCCAATTCGCTGTCCAAAGTGAACAGAGAGCTTGTAATGTAGCTCAGAAATTTTTCATCATGCAATATAAGAAGGGTTTTCCTTTTTTTTAATCAGGAAAGAAGGCTTGGTTTTCAGAAGATCACAAGTCAGGCGTTTTGCAATATCTATATCAGAATATATACGATTTCGTTTTCCTGGTAAAATATATGTACAAGTTTGTGGAGATAATGAACATCCTAATGGGGCAACCGGAAAAGAAGAGGTAATGCAATATAAAGTCTGAATTGCAATTTAGAAACTTATTTAGGCCGCATGACTGAATAAGATCTGATAGAATAATTTTACCTGCACTCCTGCAGCTATCAAACATACTGGAGAGAACAGTATAAAGTCAAAAACAATGTATTGCATTCCCATTTTTGACCATAACATGCCATCCAAGTATAATATCATCACAGCTGTCTTACATCACAAATTCTAAAGAAGTGGTGGCATACGTGCTAATATTGAATCATGTTGCTACCGAATGAATTCCAATTCTGCAGCACCAATTAAAATAACCTCCTCCTTAAGTCCCTCTCAAAACTGAAACCAGAAAGTTTCTATACTTATTTATCATTTTTCTCATTTCTTCTGTCAAGATGCTATTATATTCTTCCACCCTTTAAAGGATATTTATATCTCTGGCTCATCAATGGTGGTGCGGAAAATATAATCCTCATTCTCCAGCTCTTCATGTAGCAAACTAATAGATGGTATGCTAAAGCTCTTGTTCTGATGTCCGTCACTGTTAGATGACCTCCTACCCTGAAAAAACGAAGGCTACAAGCTCTGATAGAAAATTGGCAGCATGGACAAACAACAAAGATAAAGGAAATGCTTCAAAGGAATTGCAAATGAGTGCGGTCAAGCAAATTCGACGTATCTGTATCATACATGCAACAGACGGGAGGGAAACAAATACTGACCTTCTTCAGGGTGTAGAAGAAGTAATGGAATCCATCCCCAAATGTGTCCCATTCAACAGACCAGGTAAAAGCTGGGGCTTCAAAAAGTGGACGCCTGAAGTGTGGCTGTAGGAGGAAGCAAAAATAGCACAGCTTGGTCATAAAGATGGGCATAGTGGAGGAAATTGTAATTAGTTGACATACCTGCCCGAAGGAAATCGAAACGAAGGTGCCTTCAGGTTTCAAGACCTTGTAAACACCTTCAAGCATTTTCATCACCTTCTCTACCGTCGCAGGATGAGGGTTCCATGGATCACCACTGTCCACAAACAATACATCCTTTCAGAAGGATGTTTTGCACAAGTAGTTTAATAGATATACGTATAAAGGCCAAAAGAAGGTAAACAACGGTTATTTCAAATGCAACAGGCATGCTACTAAGACAGAAATGATGGTACCTGTGGAGGGAGGAAACTATTATCTTTCTTTCTTCTTTTTTGCAGATCTCTAATGCTAATTCTACTTCATTATTTTAGTAAAATAGTTATTTATTTTTGATCATGTCCACCAAAATTACATTTTAGTTTCTTCTTTAAAGGGTACTGGCCTAGCAAGTAATACATACAGAACTGCAACAATATCTTTGGAGAAGCAACTTAGAAAGCATCCATCCATATAACTCGGACTCTAAGAGGATAACTTATACCATATGCTGATTACATTTTCAAAATCAAGGGGATGATGGAATGCGAATGCATCAGCAGCTGCAATGCTCGAACAAAAATCTTATCACAATAGAAAATTGATTCAAGAGGAATCCAATGAGAGAACACATGCAAGGGTTATCATTTATTGGGATGTGCCAAGGTGCATAAAAAATAATTGGAGATACGTCCCATGCTCCTGAAATGGCAAAATAACAGGACCCGGAGGGAACTTAACATATCTTTTCGCATTGTTGAAAGGAATGCTCATATCAACAGCATTACGGCACAAGATTGCATACTTGCTTCGTTCCATCAACGATCAATTTGACGGTTTCTTGTGCGGATTTGATTGCTTACTGATGATGCTCCTCCGTAGGAGAAGATTCTTGTGGTCCACCTATGGAGAATTCTGGGCATACAGTATAGGCTAAGCACAAAGGATATTGGTGACTTGGAAGAGGAAAAAAAAAAAAAAAAAACTATAATCTGAGAGGGATGCAGATGACAGGTAGGGCTCTAAAACCATACAAAAGTGCACAATGTTTTGATAATCAGGTTTCGATCCTAACATGTAATTATATTCATAAGAAGTTTGTTCCTAAAAGAAGAAGGAAAAAAAAAAAAAAGAATTCAGGTGCCGGATGCTAGAGATTATCAGAGAAATCAAGGAACAGGTGCTCGGACGATTATTTAACACGTTAAAATTAGGATAGCTGTAAAGGAATGTTAAAAGAGGGGGCAAGGCAGGCCTACTGTGAGAGCAGGAGGTGACATCCTACCATGGTCCCTTTCTCAATCACAAGATCGAAGCATTCGCTGCTGAAGGGCAAGTCGAGCATGTCAGCCTGCAGCACTTTGATGCCTGCAGAAATAAACACCATACACCATAACTCGGGAAATTTTTTTTTTTTTTAAAGACAGAGAGCCCCAGTAGTAATGGTAATCGTTGGTAGCAGGAGATTACCATGGACGTCCTGGTCGAACAGGCGCTTCCTCATCCTTTCCACGGCGACGGAGGAGAGATCGATGCAGGTGATGTCGGTGACGCCGTCCTTGAACAAATCCTCGCACAGCCGCGAGTTCCCGCATCCGACCTCCAGCACCTGCCACGCTCGAGTTTAAACGAACAGAAAGGGAAATAGAGTGGAGGAGGATGGGGGACGGATTGGAAATGGGACGTACAGAGAGAGCGGGGTTGAGGAGGGGATGGAGGAGGTGGCGGAATTGGGAGTAGTCCTTGAACCACTCGTAGTGCTCCTCCGACGCGAAACGATCATCCCTTTTTTGTTCAAATTAATTATTAATTAAGAGCAAAAAAAAAAAAAAAAAAAATGCTGAGAATTATAAAGAGATCAGATATTCTAATCTAACGGAAAGTGGAAACCACAACGAGTGACTCGTCAAGAAGGAGGAGGTGAGTCACATATAAACGCACCAGTAGCGAGGATTCAGGTAGGCGGAGGCACTCCGGGGCCGGGGCTCGGAACCCGCCTCCATGTCACAGCTTTCCTCCCCGTCATTCATCAGGCCCAGCGCTCCAACCCAACCCTAGTTGTAGTTGGGATAAAGTGATGGGCGCCGGAAGAGGGGAAAAATAAAAAATAATGATGATGATAATATCTAAAAAGATCTAGATTATTCCATTGCCGGGATTTGAACCCGGGTCGCCTGGGTGAAAGCCAGGTATCCTAACCGGACTAGACGACAATGGATATGTTGTTAGACTTTTTATATCAATCTAACACATGCTATATTCTTCTCTGTCCCCTCACTCCTCGGGCATTGGTCGATTTTATTCATGAAGCAAACTCGACTAGAAGCACAATAAAATCCTTTCCCCCCCGCAATACACTTTTTCATTAATCTAACTTGCCTTGGCCCCTGTACCCGAAAAAAAAAAAATCCTTTTCCCCCCTAACGTGAGGACGTTAAAAAGGTTTTGCACGCAGAGGGAAACCCACGTCTCTTCAATCGCAGTCAAAAACACACTTGTATTTCGCCCTTTTTTTTTTTTCTGATGAAAGTGGGAGAGAGATCCACCCAGTTTTACTTATATACTTAAAAAAATATGTACATAGATAAAAGCAGGATTTACAGTGAGCTCTTTAGATATGAGTTGACATCTTGCTGGAGGTCCCATCCAAACTTAAATCCATGCAAACATTCAGTCCAGAGACACGTTGAGGGAGGAATATTATAATAAAAGGTTAAAAGTGCTACTATAGACCGTTGTTACCTTCCTACTACCTCCGTAACTTTCTTTCAATAAGTTCACCACCTTCAGCTTTCCTTTCATTCCCTTCTTATTTGAGAGCTTCGAGCACTTTTTCCATTTCATTGTTCGTTTCCCCTTCACGGCAAAAGGTAGGTCCTATTAAGAAATCAAGCAACTGAGAGTATATTGCGATGGGACAATAAGCCTTGAAGGAGAAAATTCTCCTGTTCCTTTCTTTCCGGAAGATCCAACAAATCATTGCCACTACCGTGTGTCAGATCCGTATGCTGATTTTTCTAGATGGATGTCGGTTTTGGTCTTCCCATATTTGCTGCACTGCATTGTAATCAAATTATACCTGGAGGTTCGAAGATATCCGCTGCCAAATCCTTTTAAGATATTCACAAAGGATTATCAGGGGATCTGTTGATTCCTCTGCACATAGCGGGCAGCTAGGAGGGTCTTTCATTTGCCGCTTTTTAGATTATCAGCAGTTAGTATTCTGTTTTGGATGAGGAGCCAATTAAAAAATTGATTTTTATTGGGGAGGTTACAGACCATAACCTCAATGCATATTGCAATGTCACTCCTCCATGCAAAACACAGAATTGCGGACATCCCAACTACTCTGCCTCTTTTAGGTCTACTTGAGAAGAATTGTGACCACCATTTCCCTATTTATATGGTTTCAATATTCACTGAAGCATGATCTATGTAGTTCAAAATCTTCTTCTAATCAATGCTTATTTTGAAAGCAAGCCCTGCAGATCAGCGTCCAGTTCTTTAGACTAAATTATAGGTAAGAATGTTTGATTTGATATTGGAAAGCATTGTTCATCTTAGCAGCATAGAATGTGAAATCCATATAACAAAAAGATGGAAATAAAACCTCCTTATATTTTCTGAAACATGTATCAATAAAGTCCTTATAGAAAATTCAACCAATGTCAGGCTATACCGGTAGTTTTTTTGTTTTTGGTAGTACAGTGTGTTCCTAGGAACAGTAGAAAATAAAACAGATACAACTTAACAGCTCAGTATCATAGAGTCATTCAACAGCAATGCCTTGGCAGTACAAATCACAATGTACAAGTGGGCAAAAGTACATGTTTTTCTATAAATTTCCGGATGCCCTTTTCAAAGTTTCAAATGCTAGGCTCGCCATCAGCTTCAAGCAGGAGTCATTTCATTCCATCCAGATACTGACACAAACTTGGAAACGAGGTGAACTTGTTATTCATCATCTTCTTCAATAGAGAAAAACGGGAAAAAAAACTTAAATTTCTCTTCATGACCTAGCTGGAATTGTACCCCATCTGCTGCAGGTACGGTACGGCAGATCAGTAAAAAAAGACATGTGATTTCACCCAAAAGACAAAAGGAAGACAAATTAGATAGACTCATAATAAGAATGCTTATGGGAAATTCTTCTCCATGTACAAGCAAGGGAGATATTCTACAAAAAACAGATCAGCTGCCGCTTTTGCAGTTGCAACCTCTCCCATCTTCCAGAAACATGAGAAATATACCTCATTGCATGTTGTGCCCCAATAAAGCTTTCATTAAGCATTTAAGAAATAAACTACGTGAGTTTGCTTACGTTCACAAAGAAAGAGATGATTCTGTTTTCTACCTTGCAATTGAACTAATATTTTGGAACTGATGGAATAGGTGAGCTTGGAGGCTTCAAATCTTCATACCTGTTCACGTCAATGAAATGCATATTTAGGCCTTCCAATTTTTTTTTTTTAAAAAATACAGATTATTTAAAACATGTGACTCCCATGGAATAAAATAGAAAAAATAAGAAGATTTACATTGTAAATGGTGAAAGGGCCTGCTCTTTCTGTTGATTAACATGCTGCACTTCTGCTGATACATTCGCAGTCGGAGTCTGAGAAATGCTGGATGTAGATGTGATGGGATTGCCATCATTAGCAGAAGCTGAAACAGATGACACAGCAGCTGAAGCATTTGGAAATGGTGAAGCAGGAGGCCCAGACCTGTCATACCGAAAGGAGTTTCCATGAACTCTTGGAGAAAAGAAGAATAACTATGAAAATAAGAAAAGTCACAAACATATTCTGCAGATATGACTGCACATGGGTGCGTCTTATGGTCACAACTACAGCCAACATTCTACGCACAAATAAAACATCAAGAAAGCAAACCATGTACAAGGGCAAGCAGGTGCAGGACATGTTTCATTGCACAAGAACATTGTCATATTAGTATGTAAATGTTACCCCCCAAAAAAAAAAGAAAGAAAAAAAGAAAACATGAGATCATCAAGTGGAGGTGACTCATTGTTGAGCTTCTTGGTTTGCTTTTTGCTGAGTCAATCCTTGAAACTGGTTAAGCCCTTGCAGACCTTCACCTTGGCTGGGAATTAATAACCTTTGCCTTTTGCTTGGCATAATAGACAGAAGGAAGATGAAATATCATGTGAATGATGTTTTCCTGATAATGATAAACTTTATATGCCGGTCTCATAACTTAAGTGTAACTGAAAAGGATTTTATTATCTAGGATCAGCATTCATGGCCTTTGTTTACTATTTGTTTGCTACAACAGGTTATATCCAATGTAATTTCCAGATTATAACCTTCAACTTTTCTTTCTTGGCCCTTGGACATGGAAAGAAGCCATTTAATTGACAAGGCCTCCATTAGATCTTCAATAAACATGCCCAAAATATGTTAGATGGTTCAGTCAAACCACTTATCTTCCATTCCTACAAGTCCCATAATCGTTTATTTTGTCCCATCTCCATTGCATTTCCTACTTAGCCTTACCAGACATCCACTTAAGCATTTTTATTTCTGCAACATTTATCTCATATTCCTGGGGCTCTTATTCTGCCCCCACTTTTGTCAGTACAACATTGTGAGCATTAAAATTCACTTTAATAAGTCTTTAAAACTAAAAATTTCAAGCATCAAGGATCACTATGCCAGTACTGAGGCTAGTTGCCCGATGGCCTGGTTCAGCATGCCCTTATGCTGTTTTATGTCGGGCTCATTTTGACATAGCAGAAAGAGCGGGGGAGAGGGAGAATGGGTAAGAGGAAAAGTAGGAGGGGGGGAGGGGGAGGGAGATAGAGGGAGAAGGCTAGTGGAGCATGTCTCGAAACGGCAGAGAAGGCAGGAAGAGGGAGAATGGGAGAGAGGAAAAAACAAAGAGAGAGAGAGAGAGAAAGGATGGAGGGAGAGGGAGGGTGGTGGAAGACCAGCGGAGGGTTGGGGAGGGGCATAGAGGGTTCTATCCTTTGGTTCCCATGTTTCATTAAAAATAATGGTTTTGAAGGAGCGGCCTTTTTTATTTTGAAGAATTTAAGTGAAGTCAACAAGCACCTTACCTTACTGATTTCACTTAATTTTTTCAAAATTAAAAAGTTTATTTTAATTTTGAAAAAATTAAATGAAGTTGGCAAAGGCTTACTGATTTCACTTAAAACTCTTCAAAACAGAAGGGAAGCAATGGATAGAACCCCTCCTCTATCCCTCCACCAGTTGTCTGCCACCCTCCCCCCTACTCTCTTTCTCTCTCTCTCTCTCTCTCTCTCATTCTCTCTCTCCCCCTCCTATGCTGGTTTTTCAATTTGAAAGATGGAAGCAATCCAATCCGCCATCGGTATAGTTCGATATGCTCCAAATCGGATAGTTCGGGATGGTTCCGCTGACACTGCCAAGCATGATTACACATCATCCACCCAACTTCAAATCCATTACATGCGCACCTCCCTGCCTCCCGCCCTTCCTTCTTCCAATATTTATAGTTAGTCTGATGCAATAGTAGACTAGAAAAAGTAGATATGCTAGTGCAATGTATGCTTCCATAACAACTTCAATGGTAGAATTATAGTATTGTTGATCACTTTGTCAACAACTTACATGCTGAAAACTTGAAACACTATAAGTGCTTATTATAAAGTCCAATTATAAGATGGAAAACTGAAGTAAAGAACATGCTAGCCTTACACTGGATAGGGTGATTGATGTCTTGAATTTTGAGGAACTGATGGTGGGGTAGCATTCACCATATTCTCCTTGGGACTGCGGAGGCCAGAACTAGGAGTTGGAGTAGGAGAGGTAGGTGGTTTCAAATCTTTGTACCTGCCAAACCATTTTTTGAACCAAACATAAATGGAAACCATGATTCAAAGTGCCTATCAAATAATACTACAGGAATTTGCTTACGCCATATAAGGGGAAAGAGCCCTTGTTTTCTGAGCTGGAGCTTGGGCTGCTTCTATCTTAGTGACACCTGTCAATAGGGATGAACTTGTTTCCGGAGATGTAAGTTTCGGCTCCATCTTAGCTTGCACAAACTCGACTTGTTTCGCTTTTATACTTCCACTTGTGGTGCTTGGGGTTGGTGTGGGAGAAGTTGGTGGCCTCAAATCCTCATACCTACAACCAATAATCAACGTTTACTGGTTTTCAAGCTTAATCTTAATCCCTATCCTATGACATAATGTAAAATTAAGAAGCTTACATAGAATAAGGAGAAAGTGGGCTGGTCTTTGGCACTTCCATCTGCTCAGGTTCCTCCTTGATGACAGATTTGGTAGGTTCAGATGTAATACTAGGAGGTGTAGGATCTTGCTTGAATTCAACTGGTAGGTCCTGACAAGAAAACAATTAATGAAGAACAGACTAATTTCTTAAAAAAGGAAAAGTAAAAAAAAAAAAAAAGGATTACACTAACGGGATCATCCGTATTTTCTCATACTGCTGGCCTTAACCTTTTATGTGGCACGACAAAATTGGACTGCTATCCAGTCAACAAATGGAAATTGTTAAATTCTAGCATCATCCTCGGGTATTGATGGTTGCCTGGTTCATAATCACCTATTTAAACATGTATGCTTGACCAATGGAAACATAAATAAATAATAGAAGGCTATATTCCTTCTTTTTGGTGTTCCAACATAGATAAAAAAAAAAAATTTAAAAAAATTGTTTGATCAGTACTGGAAACCTTTGATGAGGTACCAACCCTTTGTGGAGGAATCTTTGCAAGAAGCTCTTCCATGGGCAACAATGGTGCAGTTGTTTCTGCAATCACTTCCACCACCTTACAGAATGAGAGCTTTCTATTCTTTGCCATGAACGCCATTAGCTCTGCGACCTGCAGGTGGGAACCAGCAAATTTTCCACTCAGGGTAATAATCCTACACCTTAACAGTTCATGTTTCACTACATTCCTGGTGCACACACGGGAGAATATGCTATATGCTGTCAGCATTGTCAAAGATTCATGGTGTACTAAATATGAAGGTTCGGTGTACCAAATATGAATGTTTTCACACAGTATTGTATCTTCTGGCATGGGTTATTGAGAATTTATTCCTTGATCATATTTTAATTTTAATTGGACGAATACAAGGCAGAAGGCCTAACAAATACATATCTATACACAAATATATATATATATATATATATATATATATATATATATACAAGTCATATTTTCTACTTTTCAGATTAACAGATCACCCTTGTATCACCATGCCATCAAACTAGTACATCAATTACTATTATTGAAAAAGAATATTTCTCCAACTGAAAATGGTAAAAATGCAATAGATCAAGACCAGATACTACTCATAAGAAGAACGATACATTTGTGGCATTTTCAGTGACTAATATATAAAAACTTACAACTATATACAATTGTATGTTTAGTGATGCTATTGAAGTTGCAGGCAGAAAAGTGTGCATAGAAAAATTAAAACCACAGATATACAAGGAAAGCAGCTGCAATAAAATCTCTTGAAGCTGATTGTACTGAAAGAAGTAACAAGAAAAGCTTAAAAAGTTATGGAGTGCAAATAACTGCAACATGGCAATAACCTGAAGATTTGACACTTGACCAGCAAACAATGTATCTTCATTTGCAAGGACAACGTTATGGGTTTCCTTGTAGGAGTCTGTTGGCCGCTCCATACCTCCTGGCCTCACTATCTGAAAATGAAATTATTAAATAAGTCCAGAGATATCAAAGAAGATGCTTGGCAAACTACAAAAGCAGATGGCTGTGATTTTAACATGTTATTCTGTCAATAATTTATTCTAATGGATATACTAAATTTACAATTTGCACATACTGTGTAAGGAAGACCACTGGCAAGTAATGCTTCTTCTGCCTTTCTTTTCCAAATTAGAACCCCCCAAAACAAGCTTCAGCCAAAGAAAAGGTCATTAACAGGAATCGGTCATTCATGGTTATGAATAAGGAACTTATTGTAAGTGGCCTGAAGTATCAGGCAGATAGCACCATCCTAAACTTCAGAGTATTTTCTTTATTTACTTTTGCTGGTTTCTGAACATCTTATCATACAGGGTTTTTGCAGCGAGCAGCCGAGCACTAATAATAAATATTGACATTAACAAGAAGTTTGAACAGATAACACTGAGATAAGATGTAGAAGATGATTGATGATGTTTTCCACCATCACAGTAAATCAGAGTGATAACTAAGTTGCACCATATATGATTGGATGCCTACTAAATGATCAGCAGATGTGTTTAGGTGGTCATATAATGAATGCTCACCACCAATAACTTAGCATAGAAATAAAATATTTAACTTTTAAATAACCTAGAATATCACTTACTTCAGAATGGAAGCAGGAAATCCAATCTTATTCGTCCCCAGAGAAGTAAGCAGAATGAAGTGGTCAACTTTTGCACTAGTTGCTGCAAGGCAAGAAGGCATGAAGAAACATGATTAAATAAAAGCATAAGTAAACAAATAAATATATCAAATCTGTTGGAGACCCTTCAAGCTCAAATTTGAATGCTTGGAGATCAACAAGAAGGCTAAATAATTCATAGGTGTCTCCCAAGTATTTTCTCAGATTTCATAAAATAGATATATGCTGGAACTAAGAAAATTAGAAAAAAGAAATGGCAAAAGAAATGGTGAAACAGTTCTAAGACAAATACGTACCAAAAACTACAACTTAATGACAAAATGTTTTTGCTATGTTTGGGAGGAAATATATTAGCTATCCCATGGTAAAATCTATGAACTCTGGAGGAAAATCATAATTCATTGTCTTGGCAGTTGTTTACAAGAGTTTACCTAGCAATATAGTCAGAGCATGAATGGTACACTATTATGGCATAATGGTACAAACATGATCAGACAGAATATTGATTGGCTTTTTACCTGCTTCAATAAGGTTTTTAGTAGCTTCATAGTCAATGCGGTATGGTCCCGTTACATCAAAGATTTCCTTTTCACTGGCTCCTATGCAGCATACAACTATGGAGGAATTGCCTATTGCTGGACTTATTTCACCTTGATTTTCCAGGTCGCATTCAACAATTTCAAGCTTCTCTACAGCTGATCTAAAAACCAAAAAGCATCTGTTATTGGCAGCAGGAAGCAACTGGTGTTCAAAAAGAGAGAACATTGCATATTCAGAACTTCTTGCAGGATAGAGAAGATCAAAATCTTGCCCAACTAATCCTTAGCTTACGTTGAGTTCCTGAAGTTCCAGCTCCGTCATCAAGCTGCATTTGGCGAACACTCTGAAGAAGACAGACACATATTTAAGCATCACGATTCTAAACCTGAAAGTTGACATCAAATCAACACTGCATCATGCGACAGTCTCAGGAGCTCAAATCCTGTTACCTGCACCAGGGTCTCCGCTTTCTTTGCACTCCTGACACCTGCTCTTACGCGAAACCCAAGTCTCAGAAGCTCCCTGATTAACATCCAGACAACTTAAACACATTTGTAGACGAAACATTACAGCCCCATAATAAATGACTGCCGTGGGACAGAGCAGGTGTCGGCAACCTTACAGTGCGCGAACCGACTCTACCAGTTGCGCCGGCAACAAATACAAGATTTGCATCCTTTGAGTGCATTTCCAGTTTCCCGTAGTCCGCGGTGCTGGAACTGGCTGAAGCTGTACCTTGCATGGATCCTGTGGCAGGACATAAATTAAATAATCATGGAACAAACTTTGCAACAAACTTTTAGTTCTTCTAGTGCATAGGAGGGTTTTATTCGCATAGACTAATGATTTTTTTTTTTTTTAGAACAAAAAAGAGAATCATAATGGTACTGATTTAGGTTCCTCATTTTCCAATGTGGACATAAATCGATTACCCACATTGGTGTCTCGTAAAATTTTAGCCATCTGCATCCATCGCATTCGGAAATATTCGCAAAAACTAAAAGGACATGATATTTTTCGTACAAGAAATTATGGAGGAAAGAATAATAGCAGGCGACGTACGTTCCAATCAAAGCACCATTGAGTTCCAGAAGGGATCTAAACCATATACAAACTCAACATAAAGAAAACGAGAGAGAGATCAGATGGGTCAGAACGGCGACATACCGGAAGCTCGAGGACGGAAGCCGAGGAGCCGTGGGTTTGGGGCATCTGGAAGCCCCCGGGTATTGATGGGAAGGGTGAGTGATTGACCGGAGAAGGAGGTGGGTTTCTCCATTCCAGCTCTTCTCCACGAAGACGGGGGCAGGCGGGTCATGGCAGCGGGAGAACTCAACAAGAAGAGCTCCATTCCTCCTTTCGTTCGTTGTCCGTTCGTTCGTTCGTTCGTTCTCTGTTTTTCTTTTTATCTTTCTATTTTCTTGCGGAATTTCCCTTTTCATTCGATCGGTTTGGAGATAGCATTCTATTTTCCGACGTGGCGGAGCCAGGTCCTCACTTGGGGATATCGTGGTCCAACGTGTCCATCTTCCATCCCCGCTTTCTCTCCTCGTCCTCCTCCTCTCGGACTACTGGATGGCCTCATGGGTGCCGCCCAGTGGGCCTGCTAATGGGGCCATTCTTCTTGAAGTCCAGTATGTGATCAAATTTTGGACGCATTGAAGCTTCGAATTAGTATGGCAACCAAGAAGAAAATATTCATTGCAACAGTGATATCACGTCAAATTTATCACAATCCAGTTAATCGAGTATCATGTATTTTATCGATTCCTATGAATGATGTCCCATACTAGCTATCGATTCCTGTTTTTTAATTGGATTGTGATAAATTTGACGTGGTATCACTGTTTGTAACGGCCCAATTACTTGGGCCTGTAGTCCAAACGGCCCAGCAGCACAGAAAAAAAAAAAAAAAAAAAATCAGAGGAGGAGAAAGACTTCTAGCCGGAGTCTTCTTCCTTCACGATTCCGACAAAAAATCGGACTCAAAGAGTCCGGCTAGGGTAGGAAACCTCCACTATAAGATCCCCCGTCCTCTCTTAGGAAATTACAACAAAAATTTCGAAGTAAATCAAGGGATTTGAGGGATTTTTTCTCAAAGATTTCCGTGGTGGTTGATCGGAAGAAAAAGGGATCGTCGGAGCTGTTTTGGCCGCCGGAACAAGGTATGTTCCTTCTTCCTTCTTTTCGGTCTAGTCTCTCCGGCCATGGGGTGCTCGGAAGACCGGCGAGGTGCCGGTTCGGGCTCGAACAGGGGTACCCTGTTCGTGTGATTCTTTTCTTCCTTCTCTGCGCCAGCAATGAGGGTGGCACTGCCGCCGACCTAGTGACATCGCCGGCGTCGGGACGCTGCCGGGGAAGGTGGCCGGAAGTGCTCCCTTGGTCGGGATGAAGGGACAAGTTCGGTTGGGGGGCTCGGGTTCTTGCTTTCGAACAGGGGGAAGAGAAGAAGAAGAAGTCTCTTCTCTCTTCTCCAAATAAAAAATATATATATATATAATAATAAAATAAAATAATAACAATAATAATATATGTAGATATATACGCATATATTAAATAAATAAAAATAATGAACAAAAATGAAAAATATATAAATATATATATATATATATATATAAAAAAGGGGGGACATGGGTATGAGTTAGATAATCTCAATATATATATAAATTTATTTGGTTAAATTAATTTATTTTTGTTTGATAGGAGAACAGTCTAACGATCAGGGGGACAACGAGTAGGGTTTGATTTTCTGACTATAAGACTGTGAATTTGAATTCTCAATTATCAAGGTAAGAATCCTGTACATGATCATCGCTAAATTTATGTTATTTATTTGTTAGTTTTATATGTTGAAATTGTAATATTAAAATTATAATCGATGAATTTTCTATGCTTGAGACATTGAGAAATGGCTTATATGAATATTTTTTTGAGTATATTATGAAAGAATTTTTATGATTGATGGTATAAATCTTATGGACATGATTTATCAACTTATTCATTCTGTAAATTGAAATAATTCGATAAAATTCAGAATTGAATAAAAAGGGTATGTTTTGGACTAACCTCGACACATGAATCAGCCGGCCAGGAGCTTATGCCTGGGACAGCCCGTCAGGAGCTTATGCTGGGACAGCCCCCACTGGCTTATAGGTGGATCAGCCGGCCAGGAGCTCATGCCTGGGACAGCCCGCAGGAGCTTATGCCTGGGACAGCCTCTCACGAGCTTTCGTACGTGGGACAGCCGGCCAGGAGCTCATCCTGGGACAGCCTTGAAAAGCTTTTATGAAAGAATAATTGGATTGGAAAGAGATTGAGGTATGGTCTGGGTTAGTCCAAAGCCAAAAAGGGATAAAACATTGACAGATCGAAAATGTGAGAAGATATAATATTTAATATAAAATTTAACAATGAATGAAGATTTTCATCTGATGATGTATGATGATACATATGCATATTTGTGACATTATTCCAGTTATTGTATACCTAGGAGTTTTCTCAATTGCATTGGTTTTAGAAATATTAATTCTATTTACTGGCTTGATGTACATGTGCAGTGATTCTTACTGAGCTGGAGAAGCTCATATTTTCTTCTTACTTTTTTTTCAGACTCACGGGATGCTTAGTTGGATGGTATGGGCGAGAGCAAATGAGAACTGAAGCCTTAGTAATTTAGTTAGTTTAAATTCTCTGATGCCAATGAACATTTGAATAATTGTATTGAACAAGTTTTCATTCGATTTGAAGTTATGACATCGGTTGATTGATTTGGTATTTAATTGGTTATTTAAAGTTTTGAAGTGTTGAATTTTAGGCCTTACATGATCTTAGGGTGCTGCTCTAGGGTTTGTGTGGCCGTGTCATGTACCCAACTCAGGTGCTGGGTTTGGGGCGTGACAGAGTAGTATCAGAGCCTAGATTTAGGAATCCTAATGTTTATTTTGAGAGAGAGTATATGGGTAGACTTTTATATGGAAATTGACTAATATGAAATATTATTCTTAAATTCTTGACTCAAGTGAAACTGTGTAGGTTGTCATGGCAAGAGGGACTGAGCGTGGGCGAAATCGGAGACCTACTCGTTTTGCGGATGGCTCTAGTGCTTGGGAGCCAGCTACACCACAAAAAAATGCTCCACCCTCATCGGATGATGAAGCACCACAACAAGAACATCCTACTGAGCCTGCAGAGGTCACTCCCGGGGAAGAAACTCCAGGAGAACCTGAAATTCAACCTGGGGAACAAATTACTGCAGCTCAGTTAATGCAAGTACTGGTTCAACAACAAGTGGCTGCAAGGGAAGATATGAGGAGGATATTAGAGGTGCAACAGGGACAACAACAACAGTTCATACAACAAATATTTCAGGAGCGACAGTCCCAGCAGCAACAAGGAGCTGGAAATCAGTATGAACGTCAAATCAATTTATTAGACTTCAAAAAATATGCACCACCGGCATTCTCAGGGACCTTAGATCCTATGGAAGCTGAAAGCTGGCTAAAAGCAATAGAGAAAGTTTTCCATGCTTTGAGATGTCCTGCTGAAGACAAGATCACTTTTGCCACATTTATGTTACAAGGTGAGGCAGCCGATTGGTGGGAGATGGAAATTGGAAAGCTAGGGCCAAATGATGTACCTTTTACATGGGAAGAATTTAGAAAGGTTTTCTATGAGAAGTATTTTTTCCAAAGTATCCGACTCCAAAAATTTCGAGAGTTCGATCGTCTGGTGCAGGGCCACATGACAGTTGCTCAATATGCAGCCAAATTTGAAGAATTGTCGAGATATGCCCCTGCATTGATAGCTGAGAAAAATGTTCGAGCCAAAAAATTTGAGAATGGATTAAGGGATAGAATCCAACAGTTGGTGACTATTTTTGAGCTGCCCACTTATAAAGAAGTCGTAAACAAATGCTTAATAATAGAAAGGGACTCAATGATGCTCAAGCAGCAAGAGAGAAAAGTATGAAGAAAAAGGATCGAGCAATTGATTCTCAAGGTCAAAGTAGCAGAGCCTTCAAGCCAAAAACCCCAAAACCAAGCCAGTCTGTAGTTGAAAGTAAAACTCAATATCAGGGGAGCATTATATGTTATAGATGTGGAGGACCCCATCTTAAACGAGATTGCACATGGCCTGGGGGACAATGTTACAAATGTGGACGAGATGGCCACAAAGCAGTTGTATGCCGCAATGGAGGAGAATCACAGAGACAGCAGATGCCTCAAAATTACCAGAATACCCCTGCAAATCGAGCACCCCAAGATGTACAAAGACAAGATGCGGGACAACAAAAATCAAAGATCCAAGGACGAGTCTATGCACTTACACAACAGGATGCTAATGTTTCTAACTTAGTAGTGACAGGTACTGAATTGATCTCTTAAAATTTTTTTTATATATATGTCATGAATTATTATATGCTTAGATACATATAAGGACATATAGCACTGAATGATAAATGAATATCTGACAGGTATGATTAAAATTGCATCCAACAATGTCTATGCTCTATTTGATCCTGGAGCTACCCACTCTTTTATAGCAACTAGTTTTATTAAGAAGACTAAAGAGATGTCTCCTACACCTTTAGAAAATAATCTCTGTGTCTGCACACCAAGTGGAGAGGTGATCTTGGTTAATTCAATTTGCAAAGATTGTGTACTGAGTATGAGGATAGGGAGATGAAAGTAGACTTATTAGTCTTAGAGATGAAGGACTTTGATCTAATCTTGGGGATGGATTGGTTAGCAGCATATCATGCTACAGTTGACTGCTTCCAAAAGACAATAATATTTCAAATTTCAGATCAGCCAGAGTTTAGTTTTAAGAGTACTAAACCCTTCTTTCACCAGAAGTTCATCTCAGCTATTCATGCTCAGAAATTTCTTAGAAAAGGATGTGAAGGATTTCTACCCACTGTGTTAGAAACTCAGAATGAAAAACTCAAGTTAGAGGATATCCCTATTGTGAAGGAATTTTCTGATGTTTTTCCAGATGACCTGCCTGGACTACCTCCTGATCGAGAGATTGAATTTTCTATTGATTTGATTCCTGGTACGAGTTCAGTTTCTAAAGCCCCTTATCGAATGGCTCCAGCAGAATTGAAGGAATTACAAAAGCAATTACAAGAGTTGTTGGACAAAGGATTCATTAGACCTAGTGTGTCACCTTGGGGAGCTCCAGTACTTTTTGTAAAGAAGAAAGATGGTAGCCTTCGGCTTTGCATAGATTATCGAGAATTAAACAAGGTAACGGTGCGAAACAAATATCCTTTACCACGAATCGATGACTTGTTTGATCAGTTGCAAGGGGCTCAGGTCTTCTCAAAAATTGATCTTCGTTCTGGCTACCATCAGTTGAAGATACAGCCTGGAGACATATCAAAAACAGCCTTTCGGACTAGATATGGGCATTATGAGTTTTTGGTCATGCCTTTTGGTCTGACCAATGCACCGGCAGCCTTTATGGATCTTATGAATCGAGTATTTGCATCATACTTGGATCGATTTGTAGTTGTATTTATTGATGATATTTTAATTTACTCGAAAAGTTTACTCGAACATGAAGAACATCTAAGGATGGTATTACAAACTTTGAGGGAAAAGAAGCTGTATGCAAAGCTACAAAAATGTAAATTTTGGATAAACAGTGTTACTTTTCTTGGGCATGTTATCTCCAAGGAGGGTATCTCAGTTGACCCAAAGAAAGTGGAGGCAGTAGTTGACTGGAGCCGACCTACTAACGTATCAGAGATACGCAGCTTTTTGGGATTAGCTGGCTATTATCGAAGGTTTGTGGAAGGTTTCTCTAGTATTGCCATGCCTCTATCTCGTCTAACACAGAAACAAGTAAAATTTGAATGGACAGACGAATGTGAGCAAAGCTTCCAAGAGTTAAAAAGACGATTGGTGACTGCTCCAATCTTAACCATTCCATCTGGTACAGAGGATTTCACTATTTATAGCGATGCTTCTCGTAAAGGTCTCGGTTGTGTTTTGATGCAAAAAGGAAAGGTGATAGCTTATGCTTCTAGACAATTGAAATCTTATGAGCGAAATTATCCTACTCATGACTTAGAATTAGCAGCTATGGTCTTTGCTTTAAAAATATGGAGGCATTACTTATATGGAGAGCATTGCGATATTTTTACAGATCATAAAAGCTTAAAATATATCTTTACTCAGAAGGTGTTAAATTTGAGACAAAGAAGGTGGTTGGAACTATTGAAGGACTATGACGTGACAATAAATTATCATCCCGGGAAGGCAAATGTTGTAGCCGATGCTCTAAGTAGAAAATTTTCTGATGAATTGGCTGCTCTAATTACCTCTCAAAAGCCTATATTACTGGATTTGGAGAAATCAGGAATTGAAATACGACCACATGATTCTCAAGTTCAGCTTGCAAATCTTGTACTACAGCCTACTTTGATTGAAAAGATTAAAGCAGCTCAAAAGGAGGATTCAGAGTTACAAAAGGTCATAGATGCAGTGAAATCCGGTATACAGACAAAATTTTGGATACATGAGGATGGGTCATTGAGATTTGATAACAGACTATGTGTTCCCAAGATTTCAGGATTAAGAGATGAGATCCTAGAGGAAGCTCACTGTTCGGCTTACACTATGCATCCTGGAAGCACAAAAATGTATCAAGATTTGAAAAGAAATTTTTGGTGATCTGGTATGAAAAGGGATATTGCACAATTTGTAGCCCAATGTTTGGTATGTCAACAAGTAAAAGCTGAACATCAAAGACCAGCAGGACCACTGCAGTCTCTTCTTATTCCTCAGTGGAAATGAGAGCATATTACTATGGATTTTGTAACTGGATTACCTAAAATGTTTCGAAATAATAATGCTGTATGGGTAATTGTTGATCGATTGACGAAATCAGCACACTTCTTATCCTTTCGGATTGGTCTTTCCTTAGAAAGATTGGCAGGCTTGTATATAAAGCAAATTGTACGACTGCATGGAGTACCAGTTACTATTGTGTCAGATCGAGATAGTAGATTTGTTTCTCAATTTTGGAAGAGTCTTCATAAAGCTCTTGGAACCAAGTTAAATTTCAGTACAGCTTTTCATCCTCAAACTGACGGACAATTTGAACGAACTATACAGATCCTAGAGGATATGTTAAGGGCTTGTGTCATGGACCTAGGCGGAGCATGGGATAATCACTTATCATTGGTTGAGTTCGCTTATAATAATAGTTACCAAGCAAGCATTCAGATGGCTCCTTTCGAGGCATTATATGGAAGAAAATGTAGATCGCCCATTTGTTGGGATGAGGTGGGGGAAAGAAAAATGTTGGGACCAGAAATAGTGCAGCAGAAAGTGAAAAAAGTACACATGATTCAGGAACGACTTCGTACGGCTCAGAGCAGGCAAAAGAGTTATGCTGATAATAGAAGAAGGGAGCTGGAATTTTAGGTAGGCGATCATGTTTTTCTGAGAGTTTCTCCCACTAAAGGTGTAATGAGATTTGGAGTTCGTGGTAAGTTGAGTCCAAGGTATATTGGCCCTTTTGAAATTTTAGACAGGATTGGAGAGGTTCAATATCGATTAGCATTACCGCCGGCTTTATCTGGTGTTCATGATGTGTTTCATGTATCGATGTTGAGGAAGTATATTCCAGATCCAAGTCATGTGGTGAGTTATGAACCTTTGCGTCTTCAGAAGGATATGACTTATGAAGAATATCCAGTACGGATTGTTGACAAGAAAGATCAGGTGTTACGACATCGAATTATTCCTTATGTGAAGATCCAATAGAGCAATCATAGCGAGAGAGAGGCTACATGGGAACTCGAGACAGAAATGAAGATCAAGTATCCACAACTCTTTGAAAACTCAGGTATGTAAATTTCGAGGACGAAATTTTTTTAAGGGGGGGAGATTGTAACGGCCCAATTACTTGGGCCTGTAGTCCAGACGGCCCAGCAGCACAGGAAAAAAAAAAATCAGAGGAGGAGGAAGACTCCTAGCCGGAGTCTTCTTCCTTCACGATTCTGGCAAAAAATCGGACTCAAAGAGTCCGGCTAGGATAGGAAACCTCCACTATAAGATCCCCCATCCTCTCTTAGGAAATTACAACAAAAATTTCGAAGTAAATCAAGGGATTTGAGGGATTTTTTCTCAAAGATTTCCGTGGTGGTTGATCGGAAGAAAAAGGGATCGCCGGAGCTGTTTTGGCCGTCGGAACAAGGTATGTTCCTTCTTCCTTCTTTTCGGTCTAGTCTCTCCGGCCATGGGGTGCTCGGAAGACCGGCGAGGTGCCGGTTCGGGCTCGAACAGGGGTACCCTGTTCGTGTGATTCTTTTCTTCCTTCTCTGTCGCCAGCAATGAGGGTGGCACTGCCGCCGACCTAGTGACATCGCCGGCGTCGGGACGCTGCCGGGGAAGGTGGCCGGAAGTGCTCCCTTGGTCGGGATGAAGGGACAAGTTCGGTTGGGGGGCTCGGGTTCTTGCTTTCGAACAGGGGGAAGAGAAGAAGAAGAAGTCTCTTCTCTCTTCTCCAAATAAAAAAAAATATAATAATAAAATAAAATAATAACAATAATAATATATGTAGATATATACGCATATATTAAATAAATAAAAATAATGAACAAAAATAAAAATATATAAATATATATATATATATATATATATATATATATATATATATATATATATATATATATATAAAAGGGGGGACATGGGTATGAGTTAGATAATCTCAATATATATATAAAATTTATTTGGTTAAATTAATTTATTTTTGTTTGATAGGAGATCAGTCTAACGATCAGGGGACAACAAGTAGGGTTTGATTTTCTGACTATAAGACTGTGAATTTGAATTCTCAATTATCAAGGTAAGAATCCTGTACATGATCATCGCTAAATTTATGTTATTTATTTGTTAGTTTTATATGTTGAAATTGCAATATTGAAATTATAATCGATGAATTTTCTATGCTTGAGACATTGAGAAATGGCTTATATGAATATTTTTTTGAGTATATTATGAAAGAATTTTTATGATTGATGGTATGAATCTTATGGACATGATTTATCAACTTATTCATTCTGTAAATTGAAATAATTCGATAAAATTCAGAATTGAATAAAAAGGGTATGTTTTGGACTAACCTTGACACATGAATCAGCCGGCCAGGAGCTTATGCCTGGGACAGCCCACCAGGAGCTTATGCCTGGGACAGCCCCCACTGGCTTACAGGTGGATCAGCCGGCCAGGAGCTCATGCCTGGGACAGCCCGTCAGGAGCTTATGCCTGGGACAGCCTCTCACGGGCTTTCGTACGTGGGACAGCCGGCCAGGAGCTCATCCTGGGACAGCCTTGAAAGGCTTTTATGAAAGAATAATTGGATTGGAAAGAGATTGAGGTATGGTCTGGGTTAGTCCAAAGCCAAAAAGGGATAAAATATTGATAGATCGAAAATGTGAGAAGATATAATATTTAATATGAAATTTAACAATGAATGAAGATTTTCGCCTGATGATGTATGATGATACATATGCATATTTGTGACATTATTCCAGTTATTGTATACCTAGGAGTTTTCTCAATTGCATTGGTTTTAGAAATATTAATTCTATTTATTGGCTTGATGTACATGTGCAGTGATTCTTACTGAGCTGGAGAAGCTCATATTTTCTTCTTACTTTTTTTTCAGACTCACGGGATGCTTAGTTGGATGGTATGGGCGAGAGCAAATGAGAACTGAAGCCTTAGTAATTTAGTTAGTTTAAATTCTCTGATGCCAATGAACATTTGAATAATTGTATTGAACAAGTTTTCATTCGATTTGAAGTTATGACATCGGTTGATTGATTTGGTATTTAATTGGTTATTTAAAGTTTTGAAGTGTTGAATTTTAGGCCTTACATGATCTTAGGGTGCTGCTCTAGGGTTTGTGTGGCCGTGTCATGTACCCAACTCAGGTGCTGGGTTTGGGGCGTGACACTGTTGCGATGAATATCTTCTCGCAACGAAGGTCGTGCCAGCTTATAGGTAGATGCCCTGTAGTTCCGGGACAAAAAGGATGGGAGATCCAAGTGTTTATGTCTAATCATTCATGTCTGTCCATCAGAATGCGTTGATGAAGGTTTTGTATTCTCTTGCTTTTATCTCCTTGTTAATTCCAATCAACAACTATAGTCTAAGTAAGAGCTCTTATGTTCAAACCCAAGAAGCGCGAACTAAGCATTGAATTTCCAACAAAATGTCCTCGATAATTTCAAACAAACAAGAAACCGTTCTCCAATCTTGGAAATTTAAAGCTGTGAATGCTTTTCATTTCTTTGCGAACTAGATAGTGCTTGTGAAGCTAAGGCTGAAAGTCAGCCCAGCATCGGAAATATAGAAAACCCAACACATTTGCTCTAATGGGCTTGGAGCTACCATGCCAATGAAGATGCATGGTGGAAAAGAATCATTCACAACTCCTACTACTTGCAACACAGAATAGGTCAAAGAATTTGAAAAGGCTCTCACCGTTTTTCTCCGGTTTGAAATGATCCGATAGCAAAGAAGAAATAATTTTTTAACTTGATCGACTCAAATCTCTTGAATTTTTTTTTTTTTATTTAAAATAGAGACCTTGGATACCTATATTGTCATGTTGTTTGAGAAAATAAATTTTTTTATGTGGTTGGTGCTAAAGAATAGGCTCTGCTAATGTCCTAATGAAGAAAGGTTGGTAATCACTGGAGGCTGCCTATTTTCTATACTTAACACATAATCTATCATCCATCTCCTTCTCATCCATTTTGGTGCTGAAAATATTGGATGCGTGCTCTTGAACTCCCTCAAGATCAGAGGACAACCTCCTTCCCTAATCTCTCTTTGGACATGATGGAGAGACAAGGGAATTCCTAAAGACAAAAAAGGAAGAATTGGGAGGGGCTTTCTATTTCGGCATGCTCTTCCGAAGGAGTGGAATCAGTGAATTTTTCTAAAAAAAGAAATCCTCTATTAATTCTATTATCAGCTCTATTTTTACTTAATTTTAGTAAGAGGAGACATTATCTCCAAAAACTTTAGTTTGTACTAAATTACTCCACTCAAAAAAGTTTTGTACTAAATTACATAATTTTTTGTTTGACTCTCTTCCATTGGTAGGATTTCTCTTGGCCGATGCACCTTCAATCTCCAGTACACTGATTTTTTGTTATTGTTATTATTATTATTTTAGTTGGATGGGGGTTTGATCTACTTCACCTCTTTCCTCCTCCACCACAAAAACTTAAAATAAAATAACACAAATAAATAAATGAGAGTAAATAAATAATCCAAAAATTCATAAATCACGTAATGAGATGCATCTCTAAACATACCAGGCTAAGTAGGAGAATTATTTGTAAAAACGCGAGTAATGAAAGAGAAATAGTCGACTTGCTTGCATCCTGGTAATTGTACAAAGTTTGTAAAAACTTGGATAAACAACATCAACAATCACATCATACGCAAACAAGCCTAGCCTAGATGCTTTCGTCTTCCAACTCAAACATTACTCATCTACTGATTAAGGGAATCAAAAGGGGATTGCCTAGGTGCTTCCATCGTCCAGTTCTCCACATTTGCGGAAATACAAGAGAGATTTCAGTAACGGATGAGCAAGCTTGGCTTGATGGACCTCCTCATCATCTGAGTCAGAACTTCGTATGTTGTCTAACAAACACATAGAAGTAGACGGAAACTCCAAAACTGACAGCCACAAGGATCGCCATCCCTGCTCAAGATATTTTAATAAACGTTCTTACAAATGCCTTTTCATTTGCTATATGATTAGGTGAATCGTTTATATACAAAATCTGATCGATTTATCACCATTCAATTCATTAAATTGTTATAACTCGTAAATTGTTTCGCACACAACGAAAAAAAATCATTGACATTCACAAAACTTTCAGTCATTATTGTCCCTATTGAGCATCTAATAGCAGGTGCCTCTTATCGAATGCTCTAGATATATTAAAAATTCCGTGATAAAATGTTTATATTTGGATGGGTATTCACACAAATAAGCTTGACAATTGGAGAACCTACAGCCCGGATTTCCCACTCTTTTAAAAGAATGGGTTACTATTGCATCAGGAAATGAGCTCAATATTTAATTTAATCTAATTGTCACTAGCACTTCTTCCATAATGAATTTGTGTGGTCTTAGTACCTTTCTTTTCTTCAACAGAAAGAAATGTTCAGTATTTAGATATATTTCATATCTGCCTAGGTTTACTCGAAATGTCTATTTTCTGACTCAATTTATGACTTTCGACTTTCTTCTATAAAAAAAAAAAAAAGAAAAAGAGAGAGAGATTTGAAACTATGAATTCTTGATGTTTCTAATTTTCTTCGACTACTAATGTAATAGTGAATACGATCTAGTCTAGTCTAGATCTTTAGAAAGGAGTTTTTTGAACCTTCAATCAACAACGATGAAAAAAAAAGGGGAAAAAATGAGAACAATGTCGCACCAGATTCAACAAATCCAGCAGCCTGTTCTTTCTTTCCTTTCCGGGTCTCTTTGGAAGCCTGAGAAGCCTTGATATGAAGAAACATGGAGATCGCCACCAACCCACAGCCAAGCTTCTCTCTCACAGCCCTCTCACGCATGTCCAACGACCAAAATCCAGCCAATCCATATAAATGGGCTTCCACAACTACTTTGAGGAGCAGGACAACCCCAACCCAGAGGTCCAACAGAGCCACTTGATCGAGGATCCTGGTTGTGAATCTCGCTCGCAGGAGATTAACACCAGAAGCAAGAGCATAAAGTGGGAACCAAAAGTACCAATCTGATAGAGAATAGAAAAGAATCCGAGTTGATATCGTAAACAAAATGAGCAATAAAGTGGGGGAGGCAAACGCAAAGGATTTGAGGCAATGATGCTACCTGGATCATTTAGCTGAACTGTTGCAGAATAAGCAAAGAGCAAGCCCATGGATAAAGAACACCATTGTAACAAGGGAGATCTATCCGTCGACATCGCCATCCTTCTTCTTTCCACCACCTTTTCTTGGGTATTGTTGGAGCATGATCTGGTGAAGTCGAGCAGAAAACGAAGTCAACGTTGTCATGTTGTTGGCTTCTTATCCTATTTGTCTCTCTACCATAGACCATAGATTTAAAGTTAATCAATTAAATTGATCTACCGGTGCTTTTGCAGCTTAACATAGAGATGGCAATTAGTTCGGACCGAGTCATATATCAGATCAATATAGATTGGATCAAAAAATTATCAACTTAAATTGACTTATTTATTGAACGGATCAAAAATTCAAATATGAATCCGATCTGCTTATTAAATAGATAATGCAATCCGATCCGTTTAACATGTTTATTAAATATATTAAATTAGATTAAATGGATTAAACTGATTGAACCGATCAGATTAAATGGGTCAGAAATCGATTTAATATATTTTAAACAGATCTTAAATGGATTAAACGAATTAAATAGATTGGGTTAAATGGATCAGAAATAAATTAAACATGTTAAATGAGTTATTTAACTCAATTTGATCTAAATATTAAATAAATTAAACAGATTAGATATTTAATATGTAAATTCGATCCAAATATTAAATAAGTTAAACAGATCGATCTACTTATAATTCAAATCTATTTAGTCTAAATTCAAATCTATTTACGACGGATCGAATATGAATCAGATTGATGGATTGTATCATATTTTATCGGCTCTAGCCGATTGACTATAGTATAGGAATATAAAATTTAGCATCTTCTAGCGAAAAAAATATCGGCCAATATATAAAAATATTTTATTTTTTATTTTTTTACTCGGACATTGGTGGGGTACATATCAGTGGGAAAACCATCTTCCCATGAAGTTTGATATGTCCTCAACGAGGACAGTATCCATAGATACCCCAGGTCCGTGAAATTCCTCGTTGCTCGGCGCACTATGTCCAAATGAAATCAACATTTGCAAAGGCCTAAACAGGCTCCTAGTCCATGCTACGCTCACAGTGCGTTAGTTGGGCCAGCAGAAAAGTGGAAACCATTGGAAAAAAAAAATATTTGAGCAGTCAAAAAATTAATCGACCAGTGTGACTGTAGGGGAACTGCCTAATATTTATCATCATGGAGAAACCTTTTATTACATTATCATGTTACAAGAAGATAACTTCAAAAAAATTATAAAAAAAAAAAAAAATCATGGACACCCAACCCTAACTGCTCTCTCTCTCTCTGTCTAAAGAATCGGGGCGCGGATGGTTCGCCAAAATCCCAAGGTCCCAGAGGCCACACAGAGTTTTAATCGAATCTTGCAACTCTCTTTTTTTCTCCAAGTCATGCTATCCTCTCCCCACCTCTTCAATCCTTGCTGGAACGGCAGTTGGTGTGGGTTGGGTTCCCAGGAAGTCGGCCGAAAAGGGCATACCATCTTGGCATCTTGGACGGACGACCTTCAAATAATCTTGTCGAAAACAGCAGCATCATCGCAGATCAGCTTTCTCGGCAGTCTCCAGAAGGCTCCGAGGAGGTCGAAATGTATGCGTGGACCTCAAAGAATGGAAGCCGATGCTGTTCGAGCAAAGTGTTTCACAAACGTTCCGCGTGCTTGAGGTATGCAAAGATACGAGTTTTTCAAGGCTTTGTCTTTGCTGCCTAACTGGTTCTGTTGCTGCTGTGTTTTGTCCAAAAACTATCTATTGCTGTACAATAAATGCATATTACCCTCTCAGGAGACCGTCCCGTGTCTCTGTACGCCACTAACAATGGTGTACTGGGTGCATTTAGCATTTATGTCATCATTATATCCAAATTCCATTTGCCATAATAACCATAAATTATCGTTTTACACATATAAAGGGGGTTGTAGCTGGATTTGTCTTTGAGTTTTTTTTCTAATTAATATAAAAAAAATTATTTATTTAAATAATTTTATTTTAAATTTATTTATCAGAATAATATAAAATCGATAAAATATCATTTTGAATGACGTTTTCTCATGACCACATCACTTCCTATTTTTCACGTACATCAAAAAAAAATAAAAAATCAAAAAATCAAAAAATATGACCATTTTAAAAATACCATTTGCAATGACATTTTTAAAATCACCATATTTTTGATATTTTTTTCCTCGCAAAAAAAAAAAAAAAATTTAAATTTATAAAAAAATAAAAATTTTAATTTTGATAAAAATAAAAATTATCATTTAAAATTAGTATCTCCATTTCAAATTATCTTTTTAAAAAATATCTGAAAAAAATTGGTGTAAAAAAAATTAAAAATATCATTAAAAATTTTAAGAAATAGAAATTATAATTCTAAAATTTAAGAAAATAAAAATTTTAATTTTAATTCAAATAAAAATCATCATTTCAAATTACAATCTCTTTTTCAAATTAATTTTTAAAAAAAATATCATAAAAGAAGAAAAAAATAGAAAAAATAAAAATTATAATTTTGAATGAATTTTAAAGAATAAAAATTTTAATTTTAATTCAAATAAAAAAATAATTTAAAATTATTTTGTCCATTTTAAATTTATTTTTTTAAAAAATACCTTAAAAAAATTTTAAAAAATTAAAAAAATAAAAAATATCATAAAAAAGAAAAAATGAGAAAAAATGTAGCTAAATAAAAATTATAATTTTGAATTTTAAAAAATAAAAAAAACTAATTTTAATTTAAATAAAAATCATCATTTCAAATTACTTTCCCCTTTCAAATTATTTTTTTTAAAAAAATATGTCAAAAAAAAGAAAATATTTAAAAATTGAGAAAAAATTTATAATTTTTAATTTAAAAAAAATAATTTTTTTAATTTTAATTAAAGTAAAAAATATCATTTCAAATTACTTTTTCATTTCAAATTATTTTTTTAAAAAAATATTCCAAACAAAGAAGTAAAAAATGAGAAAAAAATAAAAATTCAAATGTTAACTCAAATAAAAAACATAAATTCAAATTATTTTTTTTCATTTAAAATTAATTTTGTTAAAAAAATATCCCAAAAAATTTATGGGGGTTAAAAAAATAAAAAATATCATAAAAAAATAAAAAAATAAAAAATGAGAAAAAAATAAAAATTATAATTTTGAATTTAAAAAATAAAAATTTTAATTCAAAATTTTTTTCAATACCGCACCGTATGTAGCTATTTGTGCTCGTACCAGATCGAGATGTACCAATACGGTCCGATTCATCTCATAATTAAATTATCCAATATACTATTATTATTTACATTATAATTTCTATAGTCCTTTTAGTATAAATTTTTCTCTCCTAATGTCGCCGGCGGCCAAGGAAAAAGAGGGAGAGAGAGAGAGAAGAGAGGAAGAGGGAGAGAGAGAGGAAGAGGGAGAGGAGGGGGCTGGCCAAGGAAGGGGAGGGCCGGGGCTCGCCGCCGGCCCGCCGTCGACCCTTTGTCGCGGCGGCCAAGGAAAAAGAGGGAGAGAGAGAGGAAGAGGGAGAGAGAGAGAAGAGGAAAGAGAGAGAGGGAGCTTACCGCCGTCGGAAGGTCGCCACCGTGCCGTCGGAGAGGAAAAAACCGGAGATAGTCGGAGAAGAGGGAGAAGAAGGGCAGAAGGGTTTTTTTTTTTTTAGAATTTAATTCTAAAAAACATCAAAGGGAATGGCATTTTCAAAAACACCATTCCCTTTGACGTTTTCATCCATTTTTTTTTTTTATGGTTTTTTTATTTTTTTTTAATTTTCTTTACTTATTTTTATGTGATTTTTAATAAATAAAATTAATTTAAAAAGAGCATGGTAATTTGAATGATAATTTTTATTTGAATTAAAGTTACAATTTTTTTAAGTAATAATTATAAATTTTATTTTTTTATCATTTTTTATTTGAATTATAATCAAAATTTTTAATTTTTTAAATTTAAAATTATAATTTTTATTTTTAAATTAAAATTAAAATTTCTATTTTTTTCAATTCAATTTTTCCCTTTTTTCTTTTTTTATGGTGTTTTTTATTTTTTTACACCGATTTTTTTCTTTTTTTAAGATATTTTTTTAAAAAATAATTTAAATGGGGAAAGTAATTTGAAATGATATTTTTATTTTCATTAAAGTTAAATTTTAATTTTTTTTTGAATTTTAATTTATAATTTTAATTTTTTTTATATTTATTTTTTTTCACTTTTCATATGGCATTTTTTCTTTTATTTTTCTTGAATTTAAATTTAAAATTTAATTTTTTTATAACTTAAAATTCTAATTTTTATTTTTTTCTCATTTTTACCATTTTTTTCCTATTTTTACGAAATTTGTTTGAGTTTTTTTTTATTTGTTTGGAATATTTTAAAAATAATTAATTTGAAATGGAGAAAGTAATTTAAAACGATGTCTTTTATTTTAATTAAAATTAAAAATTAATTTTTTTAAATTTAAAATTATAATTTTTATTTTTTTTATTTTTTAAAATTTTGACTTCTTTATGGCACTTTTATTTTTTTAATTTTTTTTTTTAAAAATTAATTTGAAAGGAGAAACTAATTTGAAATGATGGCTTTTATTTGAATTAAAATTAAAATTTTAATTTTTTAAAATTTAAAATTAAATTTAAAATTTTTTCTCATTTCTTTTCTTTTTTTATGGTATTGTTTATTTTTTAAATTTTTTAAGTTTTTTTAGATTTTTTTTAAAAAAAATTAATTTTAACTGGATAAAATAATTTAAAATTATCTTTTTATTGAATTAGAATTAGAATTTTTATTTTTTTAAATTCATTCAAAATTATAATTTTATTTTTTTCTCAACTTTTTCTTCTTTAATGATATATTTTAAAAAAATTAATTTGACAAAATTAATTTTATGGTATTTTTTATTTTATGCTATTTTTAAGATGTTTTTGGAGATATTTTTTTAAAAAAATTAATTTTTAAATAATTTTAGAATTATAATTTTTATTTCTTAAAATTTTTAATGGTATTTTTAATTTTTTTTTACACCAATTTTTTTCAGATATTTTTTTAAAAAGATAATTTGAAATGGAAATACTAATTTTAAATGATAATTTTTATTTTTATCAAAATTAAAATTTTAATTTTTTATAAATTTAATTTTTTTTTATTTTTTATCGTTTTTTTTTTGTTGCGGCGTGGGGAAACAAAAAAATATGACGATTTTAAAAACGTCATTTGGAATGGCGTTTTTAAAAATGTCATTTCAAATGACGTTTTTAAAATCACAATATTTTTTGGATTTCTATTTTTTTTTTTTTTTTTTCTGATCTACGTGAAAAATAGGGGTGACGTGGCCATGAGAAAATGTCATTCAAAATGATGTTTTACCGATTTTACATTATTCTGATAAATAAGTTTAAAATGAGATTATTTAGATAAATAAATTTTTTTTTTATATTAATTAGGAAAAGAACTCATTTGTCTTTTATCTCTATTTATTTTTCTGGCATTCATAAAAACCTCCGGCAAGCATCTCGACTTAATAATGACCATCCTTCTTCCAATTTCTAGATTTTGAAGTATAAACATGAAAGCAAAGCTTTTCATATAAATCCATTCATAGCAATCGATGGTTCTACAAGCAACTACACTGCAAAGCATTTCTCAGCATGTAACGATTGCCATGCTAGGTTATCTAATTGCGAAGCATAAGTGGATAAGAGCATAACCAGCAACTCCTATCAAACGTATATGCATGTGCGAGAAGCACGTGAATATCAAATTTGCATTTAGGCATGGTTGCAGGTTGATCGAATGGATCGAGCATCAGATATGACCGAGCGATTGCACCTGAGGATGGGTATACTTAGATGCATTGAACAAATGAGACAAGAAGCCTGTGAATTTCAAAAATGTGATGGATGGGTGCAAAAAGTGAAACGGAGATTTACGTTCGCCATTCCATGACCTATGATCTGAATATAGTTTACATTTTATTAGAAGGTGAGAGAATATTCATGATCTTGCTGAGAAGCTAGATTGATGATCATTCTGGATTATAAAAAAAAAAAAAAATAGTAACAGAATGACAGAAAATATATTTTATCAGTCTCAGCAACTTCCAGAAATCGGTAAATAAATTTTCAATTCGGATTATCACAATCCCACATTAAATCCGAACATGCGTTAAATAGTTTTATTTTATCAATTATGGTAGCCCATCATAAGGTTGTAGCAACTCCAGTTAATCTACAAAATAGAAGGGTGTGCTGTTTTATTCCCACACTAGAGGAAAGTATCGAATCACTGAATGTACCAGATTATAATGATAAATTGCTGGACAAGATTCCATTTAAATGCTGTGGATTTGAACTAAAAATACATATGACATTGTGGTAGATGATGGTAAAACGCCAACTAAGGCAAGGAACAAGGATCTATCAAAATGAATTTGGCTCGGTGTCATGCCAGCTTGCCAGGCTCTTTTGTCCTTAACATGAGAGTATATCTTCTTACTCCTGAGGTGACAGGCTGTGGTAGATACAGCAAATGATATGCAAGAGGGAGCATGACAAGTGGGATAACAACTTTATGTTGTTTCTTTCTGCACTCGACATAAGCAAAGAAACCATTCTGATGCAGGACACAAGCTTGACAATACGCACTTGATATAAGTATTTAATAATGGAAAATGAAAAGAAGCAAATTCTAGACCCAATTTGTCATAAGAGTCGACAACTAGTCTAGGTGAGATATGTAGAATCCACATAGATAAGCATAACAAGTATCAGGATGTTACAAAGCCTAGTTTAGAGTACATTAATGGTTGGTTGCACCGTTTCATTGAGAAGCATGTGAACCGCTTACATCAAAAAATATATGTGCAATGGGAAAGAAAGAAAATGAAGGGACCTGCTAGGTGGCTAGGTGTTTGATCTGCAGGAGTAAGGAGCTTTAGACAAAAAGGAGTTGAATACCTAAAGAAAACTGAAATTGGTCAGACAATTTATGAAAGTTCACTGTAAAAGGAGAAGCAGAGTCATAAAGCCAACTTAAAACTAATGGGATTAAGGATGTTGGTTATTTTCTTGATGTTACGAATTCCTATGGACAGGCCCTGATAATAGAAAGTAATGTTTAATTGCGATATATCTGAGCAGGTTGCTTAACTGAGGATACACACATACACACAGAGTGAGAGAGAGAGAGAGAATCTGTGTATATAGATGGTTAAACCTTTATATCTGTTCTATTTGGATTGTTTTTGAGCTAAACTCTTTCGATTATTTTTGCTATAGTTTTCTCTTGTTATGGGCAGCTTTTTGCCCAAAATGTCTGAGTGCTGCTTCCTGCCTTGAGCAATTTCATTACAAACACACTATCATCGTACTTCTATTGTCTGAACAATACCAAATGACTCGAGGAAGAAGCTTGTTCATTTCTCCACATTGTTATGATTTAGTATTTTTCAGGTTTAGGATTCTTCAGTTCCAGACATGCATAAAGTCCTGCTTTGGACTACCTGAGCAGTACCTTGGGTTGGTGATGACAAAGATAATGTGTTGTCATCTGCTCAATATCTTTGGGGCAATAGAAAACTCTTATCATGCATACTCATAAAAAACTCTTTCTATAAGTATGCAAGGCATCTTATCATGCTATCCTAAAACAATAGTGGAATAATTAGTCAATAATTTAAATCTAAAACATAACGATCTAAATTTCTTCTTTAATATCTTAATAAATTAACAATGATTCATAGGTCTTACACCAAATTCAATAAGACTTTCAACCTAAATTAAAAGTATAGAGATTTGTTTCTGATCACTCTTCCATTCATATCTTATATTATCTTAATTCTTCAACATCTGTAAAAATAGTAAAATAAGAGGTAATGAGCTAGACAGCCCAGTAAGCAATGATCACTTTTTAACAGATTTCATCAGGCATTTAAGTAAATAATCATTTATAGAAAATAAGCATATAGAGTTCGTCGATTCGAAATCAATTTCCAATTATGCAATATAATTCATGTCAAATTTATTTCTTTTTCGAAAATTCAAGTTTCTTTCGAAATTTATTTTCTTTCGTTCTTAAATTCTTTTCGTCAACCATGAACTATTACCATATTTTTCCTGTGGCAGGATCATAATACCGCGTATCTGCTTGCGGTAAGCTGCGAATCATCTGGCAGCAAAGTCCTTCGGAACCGCTGGTCTCTCTGGCGGTTTGTCGCTGGTCTCTCTGGCGACATATCGCTGGTCTCGCTGGCGACATAAACCCGCAGGACAATCAATTGCCAACGTATATGCCCCCATTGGTGGAGTCTTTACATAGTCAGGTAGTCAATTCATCATGTTTCTTATATCATAATTCTTCATAAATCATATTTCATATTCTAATTTCGATAATAAAACATATAATCATGTAGTATCGAAATCAATCAATGTAATGCATCATGAAATCAATATGGAGATCATGCTTCATCATAATATTTCAAATAAGATATTTTCATAATAAAATATCATTCATCCAATTCATGCATTGTTTCACAAATCATGTCAGAAAAATACATTATAATTTATCGATAAATCTAGAAAAAATAAATATTACTTACCTCGAACGCATTCCAATAAACTCACATAATTCTATAATTTTTTTTTCAAAAATTTTGTTCGTAGATCATATCGCGATATCCCATGATCAAACATCTACAATCCTATACAGAATCAATTTCAATAATTAGAAAGAATACGAATACTATATTTCAACGGTTTAGATTGGGTCTGATCATCTAATTTCATCTAATCAAAATCTAATTAGAACCTAAACGATCCAAAGTTTGACTATCGGATCAAATCGAATTCGAAGTGATAGGACCGAGATTTCTTCATCGATTTCATAAAATCAAGTAGAGAGAGAAAATCAGAGGAGAGAGAATTCATGAGGTACAATTCGAATTGATCAGGTGACACAATCCAACATTATGATTGGTCCAATATCTCGAGTGGTGAAATCAACATGATCAAATCAAGTCATGGCTAGATCGAAATCATGGATGATCAAATCTAAAGATTCATGGTCTGATTAAGGTGGGTGCCAGTACGTTGTCTGATAATCATGGATCATGGTTCTTCATTAGAATCAGATTAAGACTATTAAAAAAAATTTCTTCATTCACTAACCTTTTTAGAGAGAGAATTACTCAAGAGAGAGAATATTTTAGAGAGATAAAATTTTAGAGAGAGAAAACTCATCTTGAATTATTTAGATAATATGATTCAATAAATCCGATCGATTAGATCAAATCATGCTAAGATTATCATGTGGATAATTTAATAAAATCAGGAAAAATAAAATCTAAAAATATCTGATTTGATCAAAGTGGATGTCGGTGTACCGTCCGACGATCACAGATCAAAAATCCATCATGAGGATCATTTAAATTCATCATCATTCTTTTCAGAATTCTAAAAATCTTAGGAGAGAGAAATAATCTAGAGAGAGGATTCTAGAGAGAGAAAATAGAGAGAGAAAGTTTAATTCTAGAGAGAGAAAATACTAATTCAAGCTGAAGAGAGAGAGGGAAGAGAGAGAAACTCTCTTTCTCATATTTTATTATTTATATCATTATTTATTAATTAATTTAATAATTTTTTTTTCTTTTCTTTTCTTTTCTCTCTCTTTTTTTTTCTTTTTCTTCTCAGAAGAGAGGAGAGAAAATCCTATTATTATTATTATATTATTTTTCTTCTTCTTTTTTCTTTTTTTCTCCTTTTTCTTTTTTTTCTTTTTTTTTCTTTTCCTTCTTTTTCTTTTCTTTTTCTTTTCTTTTTATTTCTTCTTCTTTTCTTTTCCCGTGGGTTCATTTGGGTCCAAACAGGGGATCTTTAATCTCCTCATTGGTTGGCCGGCCGGCGGCGCAGCCGGCGTGGGGCGGCCGTCGGCAGGAGGGGAGGCGATCCGGCGGCAAGAGGAGATCAAATCGATGGTCGGTGGTGACCACCGATGACGAAAAAATGGCAAAAAGGAAGGTTCTTCCGCAACAAAATCCGACGACTTCGGTCGCCGGCGAGCGTGCACATCGGCACGGGAAGGAAGGAGGAGAAGAGAGGAAGGGGAGGAAGCTTACCTCCGATGCCGGCGAGGCTTTTCCGGTAAGAAATTGGACGACACAGGGATGGTCTTCCGCGGTGGATTTTCCGACGATTGCCGTCGTTTTGCCCCGAGATTCTTTGGTAGGAAGAAGGGAGAAGGGTCTCCCCTTTAAATAGAACCGGAGGAGAGGAGTTTGACTCATCTCCGGTAAGGTTTCCGACTCCGATTAGGAGCCGGTCCGGAGAAGAAGACTCCCTGTGGGAGTCTTCATCATTTTTTTTTGGGCTTTGTTACATGGGCTGGGATTTGTTATCGGGCCGGACCATCACATTCTTCCCCTCTAAAAAAAATTTCATCCTCGAAATTTTTCTTACTTGAGTCTTCATAGTTTCTTACTTGAATCTCATCCTCAAAATATTTTAATATTCTAATTCTTGATATAAATTTATTCTTAAATCATTTTATAAGAAAAAGTCGGTACATCAAATATCTATCTGAAACGGAACCATTCATTTTCTTATTTATCAAGATCAACATCTCAAAGATTTTCAATGTTTCAAGATTTTGAAATTATGATCTCATTTCCTGTAAAAATTAATGTTCAATATCTCATGACTCAAATTAAAATTAAATCCATCTCTTGTAGGTAGAAGAAAATTAATGTCTCTATTCTTGCATAAGAACTTCATTCATCATCATTCAATTTTTTATTTTTTTTATTTATTTATTTTAAAATATTAACCACTCTTAATTTTAACTTATCATAAGATAGGAAAACATACTTCTATGAATCATATGATGACATCCCAATCAATCAAAATTCAAAAATATTTTCTCTTATTCATACTTTCAAAGGTTGAAGATTTATCATTTCAATCTCATTCCCGAACTTTTGATATTTTAATTCTCGATACAACTTCATCATTAAGTCATTTTATAAAGATCAATATCACCATTGTTGATTGAATCAATATCACTATTTCTAGTCATCAAAATTTTCTTACTCAAACCCTCAAACTCTTAAATATTCTAATTCTTGAAGCAAATTTTTTTCATTAAATCATTCCATAATAAAAATCAATAACTCAAAAATTGATCTAAATCAAAACTATATTTTTCTTATAATCAAAATCAATATCTCTATTCTAGGTAAGTATATCAATTTTCTTTATCTAAACATTAATAACCCTTAATTAATCGATTCATTATCAAATTAAATTATAAATAACTCCAATTCATCTTTTGTAGAATAATCGTCAATATCAATAGATAACCTCAATCTTTTTCATTTAGTCAGAGAAATAATAATAATCAAAAGAATTTAAACTTCAAATTTTATTATATCCTGGAGATAAATATTTGAGTATAATAATCTAAGATCAAAATTATTATTCAATAAAAATCTCAAATTCTTCCTAATAAATAGAGAATTATAAAATTTAATTCTAGGATAGAGAAAATTTATCTCTAAATATTCTAAATCTAAAATCAAAAATCAAGGGTCCACTCATCCTCAAATCAGGATGCTAAATATTTTTGTAGCATAGTAGGTGGAAGTACTACTTTTAAAAATCACATTAGGATATCTAAGATAATTAAAAATTTTAAAATATTATTCTTTCTAATATCAATAAATTTTTGTATCAAACCATATCATCTATCATAATTCTTTGACTCAAAGGGTCAACATTCCTGACTTACTCAAAATAATCCAGATTACCATACTTCCGTTACGCACTCTGATCTAACAATCAAAATTTCTTAGTTTCACCAAAAAAAATTTGATCAAATTATTTCTTTACCTTATCAATAGAAAAAAAATTTAAATTTTAAATTTCAATTGAAGCCAAAGATTAACTTCTGATTCTCATTCATACTTCTACTAGTATACAATAATCTTGATTAACCCTTGAGTCCAATATCATATTTAAACCATCATATAGATTTACTATAATCAATATGAATCAAATCTTAATTCTCATATCAATTCAATTCGATAATTTTCAAATCAAAAATTCTTATAAGTCAAATCAATGAAAAAAAAAATCCTTCGATGCTCCACCAAATTTGGACATAATCAGAATATATAAGAATTTCAAATCATTATTTTTTTTCTAAAATTTCTATCATCAGGATCTTCAATATCTATCAAATATCCTTTCATAACAATCATACAAACTTCAAAAAAATTAAATCTCCATTTAATAGTAGATTCAATTAGGAACCTCGTTAACAAAAGCAAAGGAACTCTATATCAATTCTTAAATCCAAAATTTCTAAATTATAAATTCACATGGATCCCTTAATCTGAAATAAATATAAATCAGATCTTTTATCTTAATCTAAATATATCAATTTTTTATTAACAACCTCAACAATAATATCAGAAAATCTCTTGATCAACTTAGATATGAAATTTTTAAATTAAAATTTAATACACATCATGTAGTCTTCAAGAGACATAATAAGATCTATTATCTAGATCTAAGGATGATGATTAAAGATTCCAGTATGATGAATATCCTTCAATCTCAAAATCAATTTCATCAATAAGAAATAGGCTTCTTTGCAATATCTTCAAATATGCATTCATTCCTAATATGCCACTTTATATATGATCCACATACCAAGTTCACTTTCGATAAATATTCCAATCAAGCATCATAAAAAAAAACTTTCTTAGTCCATTCTGGAACAATATTTTATTATCAAATCTTTATCTTGTCAATAATAGTCAACTTCTCAACTAGAAGTAATATCACAGTATTATTTTCACATCGAATTTGAACTTACGATTCACTTGAATAACCAATGATCAAATTAATAACCACAATGTACAATAAAATTTTATGTTAATCCTTTTGTGATTACTTTCGATCAAGATCTAACTAATCATATCATGATCTATAGATTATCCATCATATTTCAAACTCCATATGTCATAATCTCTTGTGATCCTTTTATACATAATCTCAATGTTTAATCAAAATTTATAAATATTTCTCTCACTACAATCATGAAAGATCTACACTATAATATCCCTAGTGTCTATCCACTTATACCCATTCTATATCTGATTCTACGTTTCATAATTCATCCACTTATGCTCTGATACGATTATAATTGTCACGCCCCCGATCCGAGATTGTGAATCGAGGGTCATGGCAACCGCCGCATACTCATAAAAAACTCTTTCCATAAGCATGCAAGGCATCTTATCATGCTATCCTAAAGTAACAGCGGAATAATTAGTCAATAATTTAAATCTAAAATATAACGATCTAAATTTCTTCTTTAATATCTTAATAAATTCAACAATGATTCATAGGTCTTACACCAAATTCAATAAGACTTTCAACCTAAATTAAAAGTATAGAGATTCTGCTTCTGATCACTCTTCTATTCATATCTTGTATTATCTTAATTCTTCAACATCTGTAAAAATAGTAAAATAGGAGGTAATGAGCTAGACAGCCCAGTAAGCAATGATCACTTTTCAACAAATTTCATCAGGCATTTAAGTAAATAATTATTTATAAAAAATAAGCATATAGAGTTAATCGATTCGAAATCAATTTCTAATTATGCAATATAATTCATGTCAAATTTATTTTTTTTTCAAAAATTTAAGTTTCTTTCGAGATTTCATTTTCTTTCGTTCTTAAATTCTTTTCGTCAACCATGAGCTATGACCATATTTTTCCTGTGGCAGGGTCATAATACCGCGTATCTGCTTGCGGTAAGCTGCGAATCATCTGGCAGCAAAGTCTTTCGAAACCGCTAGTCTCTCTGACGGTTTGTCGCTGGTCTCTCTGGCGACATATCGCTGGTCTCGCTGGCGACATAAATCCTTAGGACAATCAATTATCAACGTATATGCCCCCATTGACGGAGTCCTTTACATAGTCAGGTTGTCAATTCATCATATTTCTTATATCATAATTCTTCATAAATCATATTTCATATTCTAATTTCGATAATAAAATATATAATCATGTAGTATCGAAATTAATCAATGTAATGCATCATGAAATCAATATGGAGATCATGCTTCATCATAACATTTCAAATAAGATATTTTCATAACAAAATACCATTCATCCAATTCATGCATTGTTTCACAAATCATGTCAGAAAAATACATTATAATTTATCGATAAATCTAGAAAAAGTGAAACATTACTTACCTCGAACGCATTCCAATAAACCCACATAATTCTATAAATTTTTCTTTCCAAAAATTCTGTTCGTAGATCATATCGCGATATCCCATGATCAAACATCCACAATCCTATACAGAATCAATTTCAATAATTAGAAAGAATACGAATACCATATTTCAACGGTTTAGATTGGGTCTGATCATCTAATTTCATCTAATAAAAAATTAATTAGGACCTAAACGATCCAAAGTTTGACTATCAGATCAAATCAGATTCGAAGTGATAGGACCGAGGTTTCTTCATCGATTTCATAAAATCAAGTAGAGAGAGAAAATTAGAGGAGAGAGAATTCATGAGGTACAATTCAAATTGATTAGGTGACACAATCCAACATTATGATTGGTCCAATATCTCGAGTGGTGAAATCAACATGATCAAATCAAGTCATGGCTAGATCGGAATCATGGATGATCAAATCTAAAGATTTATGGTCTGATTAAGGTGGGTGCCAATACGCTGTCTGACAATCATGGATCATGGTTCTTCATTAGAATCAGATTAAGACTATTAAAAAAAATTTCTTCATTCACTAACCTTTTTAGAGAGAGAATCACTCAAGGAGAGAATATTTTAGAGAGAGAAAATTCTAGAGAGAATAAATTTTAGAAAGAGAAAACTCATCTTGAATTCTTTAGACAATATGATTCAACAAATCCGATCGATTAGATCAAATCATGCTAAGATTATTATGTAGATAATTTAATAAAATCAGGAGAAATAAAATCTAAAAATATCTGATCTGATCAAAGTGGATGTCGGTGTACCGTCCGATGATCACAGATCAAAAATCCATCACGAGGATCATTTAAATTCATCATCATTTTTTTCAGAATTCTAAAAATCTTAGGAGAGAGAAATAATCTAGAGAGAGGATTCTAGAGAGAGAAAGTAAAGAGAGAAAGTCCAATTCTAGAGAGAGAAAATACTAATTCAAGCTGAAGAGAGAGAGAAAAGAGAGAGAAACTCTCTTTCTCATATTTTATTATTTATATCATTATTTATTAATTAATTTAATAATTTTTTTTCTTTTCTTTTCTCTCTCTTTTTTTTTCTTTTTCTTCACAGAATAGAGGAGAGAAAATCTTATTATTATTATTATATTATTATATTATTTTTCTTTTTCTTTTTTTCCTTTTTGTTTTTCCTTTTTCTTTTCTTTTTCTTTTTCTTTTCTTTTCCTTCTTTTTCTTTTCTTTTTCTTTCTTCTTCTTTTCTTTTCCCCTGGGTTCATTTGGGCCGAAACAGGGGATCTTTAATCCCCTCATGGGTTGGCCGGCCGGCGGCGCAGCCGGCGTGGGGCGGCCGTCGGTAGGAGGGGAGGCGATCCGGCGGCAAGAGGAGATCAAACCGGTGGTCGGCGGTGACCACCGGCGATGAAAAAATGGCAAAAAGGAAGGTTCTTCCGCAACAAAATCCGGCGACTCCGATCGCCGGCGAGCGTGCATATCGGCATGGGAAGGAAGGGGGAGAAGAGAGGAAGGGGAGGAAGCTTACCTCCGACGCCGGCGAGGCTTTTTCGGCGAGAAATTGGACGGCACAGGGACGGTCTTCCGCGGTGGATTTTCCGGCGATTGCCGCCGTTTTGCCCCGAAATTCTTTGATAGGAAGAAGGGAGAAGGGTCTCCCCTTTAAATAGAACCGGAGGAGAGGAGTTTGACTCTTCTCCGGTGAGGTTTCCGACTCCGATTAGGAGCCGGTCGGGAGAAGAAGACTCCCTGCGGGAGTCTTCATCATTTTTTTTTTTTTTTTTTTTGGGCTTTGTTACATGGGCTGGGATTTGTTATCGGGCCGGGCCATCACATGGAGCCTCAGCCTAATGCAGAAATTGTAGCCTCTGATGCTTCCATCCCGAAGCCAACCACAAATGTCAGCTTCTTTTTATGGGCAATGAGATAAAGAGTCAACCTGTGATGACATCCTGAGCGGTGAAACTTTTTCCCCTCCAACGTATCTATCAAGCCATATTCTCTCTTAAAAGTTTCACCACTAAAGGATATCATAACAGGTTGACTCTATCCTCGTTGCCTTTAAAATAAAGCTTGATGGACATATTCTCTGAAACTTTATATGGGTCATGCTGAAGCTGCCTAAACTTACAGTCTCAGTCGGGCAACCATCCAAACTTGGGCTTGCAGACGGATCTTTGGAATATGATGATCATGTTGTGGAGCTGATAGCTCTATAGGCGCATAATCTCTTATAGTTAAATGAAATTTGCTTGACCGGCAGAATGCAGATGAATTTGCAGTGATGTGGGCTTGTTAACACGAGCTGGCTGGTTGACACCCGAAGCTACCAATCATGTTCCACCACTGAGTCAGCTGCATCAAATCTAGGCTGTTTGTTAGGATAGCAAGAGTAGAGAACTAGAGATGATTCCATCAAAGGATGTTCACCAGTTAATTTGTTTGGAAGACTAGAGGAAAGAATTGGCCATATAATTCTGACACTTAATTTGGAAAATCATTAGTGTATTTTGCTTTCATGGTTGGGCAGTTCCTTAAAGATTGGCAATAACTACCCAAATCCTCAGAATACCTCTGTGGTCTGATGGGGAACTTGTTCAAGGCCTTACATCGATCAACAGGGAAACAAACTGCCTTCACATGGTATTTCACCCAGAAGTTGAATGGCAAGAAGAGTGTTAGATTGCTGTTGTACTTTTTGGTTCATTGTTTTAAGAATTGATATCTTACTCAGTCATGTAAAGTGCAAGTTGATTCAGTTAGAAGGTAGGACAGGATAATGTGACTTGGTGATTTTCCCTAACAATTGTATGATCCAAAGATCTTATGTTGAAAGATAATATCATAAATGTAATTCTTGCATTGCAGATATTTTTTTGTCAGTTTGTGCTTCTGATTTATGAGAAAAATAGAGAATGTCAATCTATGGTTTCTTTCTACCTCATCACGTGATATCAACCTATCTCAACTTTTAAGCAGCAGAATTTGATTATTCCAAATCAAAGTTCGCCTTCTCGATACTGGATCTTATACTAATAAAATTTCACTATAGTATCGATATGTGGTATGGTATGGTACGATAATGTCGGTATGGGATGGTACGGTATTATCGGTATAATATCGGTATTATATGGTATATCCTATACTGCTCAGTATAGAGTGGTACGGCGATCCATATTCCAAACGTTATAAAACTAAATATTCAGACACTTTTACAAGAAGATTAAGCAGAGTCTTGTCACTTTTTTTTTTTTTTTTATAAATTTAGGAGCAAAGCCTAATCACTTTCTTTCAGTAATCAAAGCAGAAAAGTAGAAAACTATTTATCTGCGTGACTATATTACAAAACTTGTCTGTCATCTATTAAGGCAATTGTATGTTGAGTTATGATAGTCAATTGTGTTATCTTTCATTCTATAAGAGAATTGGAGGCTTATACCTGATATACAGCAATATAACCCAGAATTGCTAATCAAGATAAACATTTTTGGCCAGATATTGTTCATATACTAGTTATAAATGAGCTAACATGGTGTGCACAGGCAGCGATATAAGGTCACCAAAGGTCCTCCTCTCTTTCCCCTCCCAAACAGCTACAAACAACCATTCCCAATCCGTCCCCCCGTTTTCTTTTCCTTTGCCATCCTGTTTTTTCTTTTTCTTTGTTCTTGAGGATTTGTATCATTTCATCTTCGTAAACAAATGATGGTCAAACTGTCACAGTCTTCACAAAATAAAAATAAATGAATAAATAGGACAGAGGGGAAAAAAAAAGAGCTAGCTAGCCCTGTGAACTTCATAATAAATAATGATGCAAATAGAAGTATGAAAAATAAGCTAGATTATGTGTTATAAATCAGTTTGCATTTTACAGGTAGTCATCGCATACTGTGACTAATTGACAGGGTCATACTCATATAACTCTAGAACTATACAAAAGACTTCTGTATAAGCGTGACAAAAACCTTGTGACTTCTTTAACAAAAAAAAAAAAAACAAAACTTGTGACTTTATACAATGCCATTGTTACACCTTTTAGCTGGCAATGCAATGTCATGTGATAAATAAGAAATCTAGTTAATAACTCTCTTCACATCTTCTACAATGGTGAATGTTAGGGAAACCCAAATGTTGGCACCGATGCTCATAAAGTATCATCTATCGCATCTTCTATATTTACACACCTATGCCTTTTTTTCAAAATGAGTTCTGCTGAAAGCGAGATGATGTCGTCAGTGAGCTCTTGCTCTTTGCTAATATTTAGTCTTGTTTTGTCATTAAAATAGTTATCCTTTGGTGAAGTCCTGGCCAACTCCCCTCTCTCTCAAGTGTTTCCACTTCCTTCATCATGTTCACATGACTCCATCGCCTTTTGCTGTCAGCATGGCACCCAGCTTCTATTCTACGATAATGTTGAAGACCGTCTTTAATGAATCTCTTAACACTTTGATTCTACTCAAATCTTTTGAGTTACTGTTTTTACTTCACTCTCGTAGACAGCGAGACGATGATGATGACTTGCAGATTAAGAAGTCTTTATAATTTTATTCTGCAACTTTTGTTTTGGAGGGTACTAAGCTGTTGGTTTTTGTCGGAGTCTCCTATCTAAATTTCTACTGTGCTTTGGATGGCTGATTTTTTTCCTTCGTCAATATTTATATATTTTGTACAAGCTAGTCGAATCTGAGTATCCTACAGATTGTCTACTCCTGTAATTATTATTCTCTTCTACATAATTTTTCATTCATTTTAATAATTTTGGTGACTAATGTTGCTAACGCACATTAGTCTCCTTCTTACTCAAAAAAAAAAAAAAAAAAATCTGAAACTTAAAAAGTATTTTTTTATGTCGATCATGCTTGCCTCGTCTGCAAGTACACAAAAATACCCTTCTGTGCATCCTAACCTCATTATTCAACTGCTTGCAACGAATGCCTCATTCAGGTCGAAGCAAAACTTTGGATGGTCAAGATATAGGAGACGGCATGAAATTGCCAATCTTTGTACAAGTCTCATCTATCTCCATGTTTTTTTTTATTGAAATTGGAGGCTGCGTGAAAACAGACACCTGAACTTTATTAGAAAGGACTAATTTCATAGATGCAATCAAAAAATTATCGCTTGTATCAGGGGATTTCCAAGGCTCAAAAGGAAACACCGAACATGAGTGAAACGGAGAGATGCATGAAGCATGCGAGTTGGGGCAGACGCTGGAAGAGAGGGCAGCCTTTTCATCTTGGTGATGGTTGCAGCTTCTAAAGTACCAACAGATAGCATCATCATACATTTCAAAGAAGACTAGGATAAATTCAGCTATATTGAGATCTAAAATTGGTGGTTTCTTTATTCGTTTCAAGAGCGGGATGTGGTTATTGTAGTGAAGAAATGTTTTCTGAGTATTTGGGGTCACACCACAATCGTATCCTAGTTCTCTCTTGCCATCCAGAATTTAATGGTGGTTGCTTTCTCTATTTGACAAAAGAGGGCAGAAATCATAACCCATGAGATCATGTTGGTTTGACCTAAATAAATCTGCAGAAAGAAATGGTTTTCTTGTTCACAATAAATACCAGAACCTCATCCTGGAATCTTCATTTTGGTTTTCGGATTACTTTTGATGACATATGATCTTGTTTCCACCGCATCAAATTCATGCATAAATTTCTTTAATGATCTAAACATTCACAGCACGCTGAATTGACAGTTCAGCAGGTGGCAATTCATTCCATGTTGTGGGAGAAGATCGGTTGGAACTAGGAATGCCTTCGCATGACGATCATCGATCTAAATCTTTTATTTCCTTGCAAATCTGTCAAATAATAAAGTTCTGAATTTTTAGTGCACGACTCACTTTAGTCATTGATTATAAATGCAGAAAGAAATCGATTTTATCTTCAAACATCTGATTGCAACAAGTTGGAGCCGGGATTCGATCAGGTAAAAGGACAAAATTAAATATGATCATGTGAAAAAAATGAACTGGGAATTTTGATGTATGATATGTCGACAAGCCTTTCCATATCCAAGCCGAACACAAATTCTGGCATCCTGATTATTATGAATCCTATTTTTCAGAGCTGCTCTCATAAAGAGAAGATTATACAAGCAAAGTCTGGACCTGGCAAATTTCTGGATAAAACATCGCTCTTGTCACGTCGCATTGTCCTCATCATGTAGCCCAACCATACACTTGTCGGATATCTGTTCCCTGCACATGTCCATCTGACGAATGGTCAATGTCAGCTTCAGACAAGTTATCGTGTTGGGCCGGATGGTCAAGAAAAGCTCGGATTTGCTGTTTCTGACGCCCGAAAGCATGTGATTTCATCGAGCTAACACGCCGCCCTCTTGGACAGGGATTACGTAGTAGATATTTATGATCATTTTTTCATCTGAAAAAAAAAAAAAAAAAAAAAGAAAATAAACCTTTTGCAATGGCCCTTGGTCCTTGTAGTGAGAAAATCGTGTCGTGCCACGGATGTGAAGAGCCCAGATACCCTGGAGCAAGAATGTTTACTTCAAAAAAAAAAAAAAAAGAAAAAAGAAATACAGGACACATTATTCTCTGCATGGTCACCTCATTTAGATTAATTAATAGCAGAAGATCACTAAGCAAATGCGGTGTCCGCCATGCAAGTCGTGATGATTTAAGCAAGGAAATAATTCTTTAATAACTTCAGGGCTCATTGGATCTGCAATTAATTCAGAGACAGATGTATCCATTCAATTTTCGACAAGTGCATGCCCATCTAATGGTTCGTCGGGCCGAATCGCCCACTCTTTTGTGAGTTTGAATGTGGTGAACGAAAGAGGATGGGACGAATCAGGAGGTTGCATGAGACCCATACGAACACACTTGTCCCATAAGAAACCAGGCATCCTTAATCATGATTGGAGGTCAACATCCCGACGCCTAGCCTAACCTGGATAACCGGAGAAAAGAAAAGGAGAGGAAAGGGGGGGTACTTTTATTCAGTCAGGGCACCGCCAAATGGCAAATTTGTCAAAGAAAAGGTCCCAAAGTCAGAGGGGATGCGGCTTCCGCACTGTTGTGTCTATATAAATAAATAATGGGTGGGTTCTCCCTCCCTTTATTTCCTTCAAATCTCAATTAGTTGAGTTCTGTTTCGCCTTCTCCAAGCATCGGAGGGTCGTGGGCGTGGGGTGGTGTCTATATAAATAAATACGCACAAATGAGGGATTCTCGTCATGGCATGGCATTTGAAGGATAGGAAGCAGAGAGCAAAGAAGCATGGGCAACTGCAGTGGTCTTCAAGGCAGAAGGTATGTCTTCCTCTTCTATTTCCATCTCTTCATCGAACATCACCAATCTTCTTTGCTGTAAAGATTATGCTGCAATCTCCTTCTCTTCTTTCTCTTAAACTATGGCAAATTAGTATACCGCGGTAGAAGACAGATATCCGATGAAACTAGTGAAATATATTGGTGGAAAGAGGGTTCGATATATGGTGGTAATTAGCGGTCTGCAAACACCTCCCCAAGTCAGGCCTCCCTTTAATATAGGTTTAGACATCTAATTGTGCTATTAAATTTACCGTAACAAGCATGATGAATTGATGATGAGGAAGATGACGATTAATTGTTTGGGCTATCCTTTTCTGTTCATCACATCTTGTGGCATTATCTTCGTACATCACATCAACGCGAAGTCCTTGCTCCTGATGATGATCATGACATGATAACTACAGGAAAAGATCGAAAATGCGGAAGGATCAGAAACTAGATTCCACCAGCACTGATATCTCGACTCATGAGGGGATAAAGACGGTGGGGATCCACAAGGTTTGCGAGTTCTCAACTGGTTCGGTTCTGTGTTTGTGCGTGGTGACTTGGAACATGAATGGGAAGGTAAGCATGCACGACATCAAGATTAACAAGAACGGGTCGTTATTCATTCAACACTCGTATTAAAAAAAAAAAAAAAAATTAAAAAAAAATTGCATGGGAATGCAGGCTTCGTCTGAGGATTTAGCAGAGCTGGTTAGCGGGGACCGGAGGTTCGATCTCTTGGCAGTTGGATTGCAGGAAGTTCCAAGACGTGACGTTGCGAGGCTATTGCAGGCTGCTCTTGATGAAACCCACAGGTACAAAATTAACACACGACAGATTCTCCTGTGCGTCCCTGCCGTTGATCATTAGCGATATATCTGGAGATGGTAAGGCTGCAACGGAGTGATCATTAGCAACTAATGTTATATATATATATATATATATATATATATATTTGAACTATTTAAAGTAAACTAATTAGGAAAGCTTTTATTATTAGATCGACCGCTGGTCATTCTCACAGTGGCATGCGGAATCCGGCAATGCTTGACAGGTTGATGTAGCCGGAGACCCGATAAATCAAAAGAGTACTGCTTCTTATTTATTAGAGTTTTATTTTTCTTCTAATGTGTTCCCAGGGAAGGCAAGGTTACCCAAACGTGGGGTTGGTTCTGCCGGCCAGCAACATAAAAAATTTCTTCTTAATTAAATTAGAGTTCAGGACCCCAGAAAGTGCGACCTCGATAGGACCCAGACTGTCTAAGATGACTTGGGTTGTGTTCGAATCCAAATGGTAATCCACGGGTTAAGGATCTGATTTTAATTTTGGCACGGATCTGGGTCTAGAATTTTCTCATGGAGCTGTCGAGGGTGGAATCGTTGCGAAGGATTAGTAGATAGACAACGTACGTAAAGATTAGCAGCACATCCTTACCACCTACCCTGCCGCAATTAGTGACCGGTCAACTTGGAACCAGAGCTCCAAGTTTGGCCGTGTCAACAAATTAGGATATGGGCTCATCGATCTATTTGGATCCAAATTTTTAGGCATTCCGTGCACAGCCAGACGGCATTGTTTACCGGCTCCTCTCCACCATCGAACCCTTGTTTCCATTCCCACCCTGCATATTAGGCTTAGCATCAGTAAATCAGTGCTTTGGTTGGGAGCGCAGGTGGCTCTGTCAGCATGGCTTATGAACTACACCCTACTAAGATAACTACTAACTGGGACTCGGACATATAAATAAATACAATTGGCAATTTGGCCTAGTATTTCGATCCAAGCCACTTGGTAAGTAATAAGTTAACTATCTCATCCAATAAGCATGTCAGCCTTTTCTAGAGTTCTGCTCCATAGACAATTTCATCTGTTTTGGATATATATATATAGAATCTGTTATCGCATTGTTATTGCTGTAATTACCCATGTAAGTTTCTGTTTTAGCAAAATTACTCGTACAAGCAATTGTTCAGTTCCATTGTTAACAGCGAAATTTTCGTTTCTTTCCAGTCTCTTGGGAGAAGCCACCATGCAATCTCTACAGCTATTTGTCTTCGGCCCGAAGAACTCAGAGCCCTCTGCAAAAGGTGAGACGAGGTTAATTAAGCGTTCGCAAATAAGCAATCTAACAAAATCCTTCCCTTCTTTTTGGCATGCATGAAACCTTTGTCCATTTCAACCATGCAGAGATGAGGATAGATCAGCATGCAGTTAGAGGCTGTGGTGGCTTGATAGGTCGGAAGAAGGGGGCAGTTGGCATATACATTAACTTCAATGGGATTCGCATGATCTTCATTTCTTGCCATCTTTCGGGTGAGTTGGTACCCAGCACACACTCTTGACAAGCTCGATTAAGGACAATACCACACATATAAGCGGCCACGAAACTAAATTTTTAGATTATATGCATGCAGTGCTAGCGCTGAATTCAGCAATAATTAGCTTAGATAACTTACCTAGTCGAGATACCAATGTTCATGCAGCGCATGCACGAAATGTGGAGGAGAGGAATTCACAATGCAGGCACATCTCGCACTCGCTCTTCTCAAAGGACTGGAATCCATATGCGAGGCCTTCACATTTAACTGTGTGGCTGGGAGATCTCAACTATAGAATACAAGGTTTAAGTACACTGCCAGTGAGAAGCCTGATACGCAAAAACCTTCTCAGTGTAAGCAAATCACCTTTTTCCCCATGTCTTTTTCCTTTCCTTTTTTGGTAGATACGTGAAGTCAGATGCACCATCATTTAAATTACATAAACAAATATTAATCATCTATATAGCCAGTTAGATAGATATCCTTAATATTTATTGCAAGATTATCTATCGATTAGTATGAAATCTCAACTAATAATAAGCAATCACACACATAAATAAAGTATAGCAATTTACGTGATTCGGCTTTCGACCTATATTCAGGAGCAAAAATTGAAAGAGATTCCACTGAACCAAAAGATGGAGTACCAAAAGAGAAAGCAATAACCTCTATAACGTGCGGCAGCTTAAAAAATAAAAGACATGATGACAATATATAACCATCAAATCTCAAAATAACGGGAAAAAACTAAAGCATCCAAATGGACCAACTAAAGATTAAAAAGAATCTGATCCGGGCACAGCTCCCGCACCTGTATAAGAGGTCATTGGTGGGCCCTGGATTTGGACCTGGGAATCCAAAACGTTTGCTACCACGATAGTCGACCTTATAAAAAATCTACTCGAGTCACCATGTTAAAATAGTCAGGTCGGGTGATAAAGTAGATCACACCAAAATTCAAGCCGTACTTGACATGATGGGACAAGAAACCAATGGCTTTGAGGATGTATAAACCAAGATCTAGTTCATGTTTTGGGAGAAACGCCACTATGTTCATGAACCAAGGCATCACCTTCTTGAATGATGGTCTATTGCAATCAGAAATATATATACTTCAATCTCATGAACAGATGACTGTAGCGTTTTTCACATAAACCATATGTTTCAGAATACAGGCAGAGCAATCTTTTACATGAAAAGAAAATTCTAACTAGGACGACAACTATGGCAACCTTTTTTTCTTTTTTTTTTTTTTTGATGAAAAAGGGGGGATGATCCACCCGGCAATTTATTATAAAATAAATTTAGTATTTACAAGTCATGAGCTCGTTTTTGGTCCCAACATTGATGGTGAGGGCTTGCCAGCATTTGGCAAAATCATTGGCCTAAAAAGTGGGTATACCTACTAATGTTGCATGGATACAAAGGCAAAGGAGTTCACATTCCAAGGGACCAAAACCCACATGGAGAATGTGGTCACATCGAAGTTCCCAAGTAAGGAATGTGCCTACCGTAAAGACCAAAAAAGAACTAAATGAGGTTGTAGCCTCCAGCAAGTTGTTTATCTTTTTCTTCAAATTTCTAGAGTTGGTGAAAGTCATTAATCTTCTAAGGCCTTCTAGCATAATCAAAATTGCAGCCTGACTCTTCTTTGTGTTAGTTGACGTCCAGTTTTGGACTGCTCCTTGACATGAACAGAGAGACTAGACTGAAGATTTTTTGAGAACTAAACAAAGGACTGAATAATTAACCGATGAGATAAATTATTCAAACTATCTACAGAAAGTCTGTGCCTTTGGTTACCATTTAAAGTGCAGCGTTATGAGCGAGACAATTAACATCATTCACTAGTTGGTGCATGGTAAACTACTTTAATATCTTTGTACTACCAAGTTAGGAACAAATAGTGCAAACAACAACAACAACTTTTGAATGTAAATGACGAGTATATATGTGTATTCTCCATAACTACCGCAGCTGCTTACTAGCAAAGATCAGCTTCTACAAGAGGCGGAAAAAGGACAAGTGTTCGATGGGTACTGTGAGGGGACCTTATCATTCAAACCTACATACAAATATGATGTGGGGAGTAGCACCTATGACACAAGCTATAAGGTAATTGCCTTTAACTAGTTTCTGATGCTCCTCTAGTTGTATTGAAAAAAATATTTCTATATCATCCTTTAGTCGAACACTAACATGTCTCCTACACGTCTACTCAGATCCGAGTACCTTCATGGACAGACAGAATCTTGTTCAAGGTGGATGGTTATTCTGGAATTGATGCAGTATTGCACTCCTATGAATCTATGGATCAGATTAAAAGCTCTGACCATAAACCAGTGAAAGCTCATCTTTGTCTAAAATTCAACAATGTATGAATATTTAAAAAAGCCTTGCAAAAAAAAAAAAAAAGGGTCATGAGCCTGGACAGAACCAGGAATTCAAACCAATTCATGCAGTATGGAAGAGTGGACGATCACACTCCTCAGCCTGAGGTGAATCACTCACTGATTCTTTTTCTGTATATAATTTATTGTCACTAATGGAATTTAGGGGAAAAAGGTGGTTTCAGTGATGTATTTGAAATTGTTGATTGATGTTTGCTTTTCGATACTATCTTGCTCGCATGTAAATAATTCGAAGGCACATATTCTCGCGCTAACTTATTACCCTCCACTTCATCTCTCGACTTACTTAGCCTATTTTTTACCTCAAAACCTAACCTAAAGAATATATGCGCCCTGTGCCATATCCAAGGACTTGTTTGGTTGACGGAAGTGGAGGGGGGAAGAAACAATTTTTGAGAAGTGAAGAGGAGACCTCTTATTTGGTTTGGAGTTTTAAGAAGAGAGAGAATAAAAAAAAAAAAGCTCTTCTTGACTTCCCACAATTCATGAAAAATGAAAATCCATGGGAAAGGATAAAACTTCTATGATCGGACCGACTATGAAAAAAATTATAGTTGACTCGTCATCACCTGCCACATCTCCAAAACACATGGCGCACGCTTACATGCACGCATTAAAATATTAAAAAAATAGGAATGGATAAATCCTAGGGTTATGTGATGTTTATCAAAACTGTTTAAATATCCTTAGGATTTATCCACTCTTATTTTTTTAGTATTTTAATGTACGTGCGTAAGCGCATTGTTGCGGCCAATCCCCTCGTCGCCTGGTCGTCGGGAACGAGCGTCTGCAAAAGAAAGTCCGCACTGACCGGAGGCGGCTCCGGCGGGGACCCTTCGACGGTCAAGTCAGAGAGGAGACTAGGCAACAGCGAAAAGGAAAGAGGGAGAGCTTGAGAGTTTTCGAAGGGGCCTCTTTAGCACTGTTGCCTTCTCCGATTTATAGTAGGAGGTGGTATGGCCCCACCGTCGGTGATGTAGACAACTGGAGAGTTGTCAAATCACCGGAGGTTGTCACGTCGTTGACAAAGCTGACAGGTCCTAGGAATTAATTTGCGTCCTTGGCAGGACAGCGCCCCAGACTTTCTAGCAGGACAATGCCCCCTGGCGTTCGTACGATATTTGCTTGATAGGACTGCAGCCCATGCCGCTCATTCGGTGTCAAGAAGGACCTGTAGAGGTGGGACGTCAGGCATCCAAATCGATGGTGAGTCGGTGGTGTCCCATCCGATAGGAAGTCGGTCACAGAGGATCGGATCTCAGGTGATCAGAGGCGACGTTGGCCCGTTAGGCCGATCCGCTCCGATCGGACACGATCGGTAGTCACTGTCAGTGTTGCCCACCGTCGGTCGGGCAAAGTCGGTCGGACGAAGTTGGTCGGGTGAAGTCGGTCAGGCCATTCTCATGGATGATCGGGATCGAGACTCGTAGTCGAGTCGGCGTCGAGGACGGGTCGGCGCTGGTGAGTCGGCAATAGGGTCGGTCGGTATATCCCAACAGTTGCCCCCTACTCCTAAGCCTGATGTCACGCTGGCTCGCGTCTCCACGCGGGTGGGGCGTTGGGCGAAAGGAGTGGATTCTTCATTGCATCCTGGCTTGATTTTGCTGATCTCACCGGCGGACGATCCGAACAAATCAATGTCAGGTGTCCCGTCATTCGATGATGCGATATCAGACGATCGGATGTCGGACGATCCGGTGTCAGACGATCAGATGTCGGACGATCTGGTGTCAGACGATCGGGTGTCCGGTGCCTTCTGGGGAATGCAAACCGCCATCTGGCACCGACTTTGGGAGCGCGGGCCGCTATTAGGCATCCCATCGGGGATGCGAATCGCCGCAGGTGATTTAATTCTGGGGCGCGACCCTTCTGCCATGCGTCAGGAGGTCGTTGGGCCGACGTCCTTCGCATTAATGAAGGCGACATGGCCCGATCAGGGATGGGTGCGCCGAACCGTCGGGCCGGAAGAGGGCCCGGATGCCGCCACGTGTCGCCCATCCGAGAGGTCTCGGTCGGCGCGGCCACATCCCGACCGTCAGACAACCCTATATATATGGGGCCACTTGTACTCAAAGCTTCATTTCTGACGGTCTTGCTGCGGAGACTCTGCCCAAACGGTCTCTCCGTCGTCGCCGGCAGCTGCCCCCACCCCCATTCTTGCAATGGTTCATCCGGGGTTCGTGCCCTCTTCTGCTTTGCTCTTGCTTTCTTTGAAACCTTTTCTTTTCCTTCTCCTTCTTCTTCTCTGGTCTTTCCTTCTTCTTGGTTCCGGTGTCATGGCCAGAACCTCTCCTCAGGAGGCTCGGTCGGAAAATCCGATCGATGACCTTCGGTCGACTCTGAAAGTTGAGGTTTCCTCACTTTCGGGCCGAATGTCGATCGGCTTTGGAATCAGTATCGCATCCTGAAGCAGTTCCGACTTTCCGCCCCGGGGCCGGGGGTCGGGTTAACAACCCGCCCGCGGGCCAGGTGGCTTTGTACGTCGAGGACCTCCGGGCTGGTCTTCGGCTTCCGATTCTGGAGTTCGTTCGAAATCTGCTAGATTATTACGGACTTTGTCTGGCGCAACTGACGTCGAACTCAGTTCGGCTAATAATCAGCTTCGTCCTGTTGTGTCAGCTCCTGCCGACCAACCCTCGGATCTTTCTCTTCTGGGTATTTTTTATCCTCCGACCCCACCCTAAGGCTCGAGGGTGGTGGCTCTTCAACCTCCGGAAGGATCTTTCCTTCATCACTGGCCTTCCATCGTCCATTCATGGGTGAAAGAACCAGTTTTTCTTTGTTTCCTCTTCTTCTCCCTGGGGCTTCCCTTCTCACTGGGGCGTGCCTCGAACTGAGGCAAACGAGAATAGCCGAGTGGAGGCGGACGACCGGGAGGACTTCCACCGACTCAAGGATATGTCGGTCCCGAAGCAGAGGGAGCTTGTTACCGAACAAGTCCTCTATGATGCTGGCCTGAGCTTGGTCCCCCGTCTAGGTACCGCCCGATCCATCAATTATTTTTCCCTTTCACATTTGCCCCGAACATACACTGATTCTCTTGACGTAATCGCAGGGACGCTGCCGAGGATGAGGCCGACCGATGCCGAAATCAGACAGTATGTGGCGAGGAAGAGGCTGGCGTCCGGGGCCGGACCATCACGACCGTCGAAGAAACCCTCAACAGCGACGCCGACCGTCGCCGCATCAGCGGCCGATCAGTCAGAGCCGGTGATTGCACTTTCGACTCCGACAGTGCAACCGGAGGAGCAACCGACGGAGGAAGCGACTGAAGGAACGTCGGTGGCTTCGCCGATGGGAGAGGCATCGGACGTCGTTCGGGAACCCGAACGTCATCCGTCGGTGCCTGCTGCTGCAACGGGGGGTGCTCAGTCAAGCTCAAGCATCCCCTCCTTACCCAACCTACGGGCCTGGGCGGCCGATCGAGGGAAAGCCCCGATGGCCCCCGCTGACGACCCAAGATCGGGGAGTCGCACCGTGTCACCCGACGCTCAGGCCCCCGAAGGAGCGTCAGCTCTGGCCGACCACAACCTGGCCAGGAGGTTATGCCAGGGAATCCTCCTCCCAGCCGATGTGGAGGTCCTGAAGGCTCGACAGGTGACCGAGATGCTGTCTTCGTTCTACCCGACCATGGTCGGGGTAAGTTCCGCTTCATCCCTTTCCTTCTTACTGTTTTCATTATTTCACCTTCCTGACGGTTAGTCCGCATTTGCAGCTGATTTATACTATGTCCGAACTTGAGGCCGGGTACCGGAGGTTCGGGGACATCCGTGCGGCCTGGAAGGATAGGGCGACGGCCGCCGAAGCCGACAAGGCGGTGCTGGTCGAACATCTAAAGCAGTCGACCGACCGGGAGGTGAGGCTGGAAGACAAGATCTCTCATCTCGGGTCCGAACTTAAGTCGGCCCGAAAGGAAGCCAAACGCAAGGGTCGGACTGCGCACCGTCTACGGCGCGAACGAGACGACGTCACCGTCGAGCTCGAGGCTGAACGCGAGCAGCTCCGGGTTAGCTTGGAGAATCTCGCCAAGGTCGAGGAGGACTTGTCGATTGCCCAAGCTGATGCCGACATAGCGAAGGCAGAGGCGGAGTCAGCGAAGGACTCCCTCGATCGGGTGGAAGCGGAAGCGAGGTCGGCAAAGGAGTCACTGAGTCGGGTGGTGGACGACTTTCATGGCTCGGACAGGTATCAGGAGGAACTTCTGGAGACGGCTTTGCATCGTACCGGGTGGGGTACGAAGATGGTCGGGATGCAATCCAGGCCTTGTACCCAGAGCTGGACCTCAGCGGTATCATTCCACCAGGAGCCGAGGACCAAGCTACAGAAGAGGTGGCCGACCCATCATCGGAAGACGCTGCTGCGGTGGAAGAGACCATCCTAGAGCAGATCGCCAAAGGAGGGATGGTCTTGACTTCTGACCGGCTCCGATCCCCGATTCAGCACCGACCTCCGATCCAGTGCCGACCGTCGACCCAGTGTTGATCATGGTGGATACACCGGTCATCCCTGAGCTTTCATCGGTCGAAGAGATTGACTCCGAAGGATGATCGCGGCCTTATCTTCTTTTGTTTTTTCTTTGCGCACTTGTAACCGGGCTTCGGCCCGATTTTGTAGACCTGAATGAACTTAAGAATTTTTGATTTCCTTTTCGACTTCTTTTTCTTGCCTGTCAGAACGTACTTGTAGTCGTGGGGTCATAGGGTCGGAGAGTCGCAGTCCCGACGTACCATATTAGGACACTCAACGACATCCCAAGTTGTTAGTCGAGATATTCGTAGTATGCCATAGGGTAAGCAAGACGAACTTCGACCATTAACCGCCCGTCCTAAGATCTGAGCCGAACATCCGTCGCTAGGTCGTAAGTCGTAGGCCAGAGTCGAACGTACGTCGTCCCGGCATGAGTCGGGGGTCGACCGACTTCCAGGCACAAGTCCGTTGAGGCGGTCGTGCTAGCGGAGACGAAGGTCGTTCGCGGGGATGAAAGTCGACCGACCTTCGGGCGCACCCCGATGACCTGAATGTCGTCCGATGCGATCAGTCGGATCATGTCTGGTACATCATCGTACGGCGTCGACGTGTTTGGTCGGAGAAGCGATGGTAAGTCGAGTTCTCACTACCCAGACTTAGGTCGGGTACTTGCATCGCACCGTGTGGTAAACGGTGGTAAGCCGAATATCCTTCGATCGATCGCAACCTGGTCGGTAAGTCACGAAGATGACGTCGGTTGCGTTGGCGCTTTGCCTTTCCCGATCGGAGTCGGGTCGGTGAGTCGGCCGATAGTTCTGCTCGATCATTTTGGCCGAGAGTTCTAGATGTAGAAGGAGTGTAACTCCCATTGTCGCAGATGCGTCAGTCCTTTAAGCGTCCGATGCATCGTTGGCGGTCGGCCCGACGGCCCGCAGTGGAATGTTAAGTCCGAGTTGGGACGTCGGGAGCTCGCATCCCTTGGTGAGCGCCGAACAACAGTCGAAGAGTCGAAATTCCAGACTCTGAAGTTTAAACTGAGTTCGCATTCCAAATGGGGGAGATACAGAGTTCACTGATAGTATAATCTCAGATTGTCGGTATTCCAAGTCCGTGGGATGGCCGTCCCTTCTAGGGTCTCCAGCTGGTAAGCTCTCGGTCCGCAGGTGTCGACTACCTTGTAGGGTCCCTCCCAGTTCAGGGATAACTTTTCCCGGTCCAGGAGTTTCGAGACCTCCGCCTTTCTCAAAACCAGGTCTCCAGGTCGGAAAAGCTTCAGCTTCACCCTGGCGTTGTAATATCGGGCCACCTTTTGTCGGTAGGAAGCCATACGAAGTTGTGCCTCGCGTGGAGCTCGGGTAAGAGGTCCAAGTCGGCTCTCCGACACTCGAGTTGTCCGGCTCACGATACTGCTCAACCCTAGTTGATGGCAACTCGATCTCCACAGGATCATGGCTTCCGTTCCATAGGCCAAGCTGAAAGGTGATTCCCGTCGGGACACGGGGTGTCATCCGATATGCCCACAGGACGGAGTTCAGCTCCTCAACCTAGAGGCCCTTGGCTTCATTCAGTCGGGTTTTGAGCCCATGCAGTATGGTCCGGTTGGTCACCTCGACCTCACCGTTGGACTGTGGATGCCGACCGAGGTTAGTCGGTGCGTGATGTGAAACCTTGCACAGAAGTCTCTGAAGTCCTGATTGTTGAACTATCTTCCATTGTCGGTAACGATGGTGTTTGGCAGTCTGAACCAAAAAATGATGGACTTCTGTACGAAGTCCTCCATCTTCCACTCAGTGATTTGTGCTAAGGGTTCGCTTCCACCCATTTAGTAAAGTAGTCGATCGCGACGACGATGAACTTCCGTTGTCCGGACGCCGGAGGAAAGGGTCGAGTATGTCGATTCCCCACTGGCGAAGGGCCACGGGGCGATGACTGGAGCAAGCTGGCTGGCGGTCGGTGTTGTATGTTGGCATACCTTTGGCACGGTTCGCACCACCGAACCAACTCAGCCGCGTCCTTCTTCATAGTGGGCCAGTAGTAGCCCTGTCGCAGGACTTTGTAAGCCAAGGACTTGCCCCCCAAGTGATCGTCACAGATTCCTTCATGTACTTCTTTGAGGGCATAGTCCGCGTCGGTCGGCCCTAGGCACTTTAGCAAGGGAAGGAGAATGACCTTTTGTATAGTCGGCCGTTGATCATCACATATTGGGAAGCCGCCCACCGGAGTCGTTTGGCTTCCGCAGGGTCTTCGGGGTAGATCTGTCGGTCAGGTACTGAGCGATCGGGTCCATCCAGCTCGGCTCCGCCGTCAATTGCAGCACCTCTTCGACCTTGTCGACGCTCGGTCTTCAAGACTTTCCATGAACGTCGGCCCAAGGTGCCGTAGTCGGACGTCGCGAGCCTGGAGAGTGCATCGGCCTGAGCATTTTTCGTCCTAGGGATGTGGAAGATCTCGAAGTACTTGAAGGTGCTACGAGGTCTTTTACTTTTTGGTGGTATTTGGCCATGGTCGGATCCCGCGTTTCGAACTCGCCTTTGATTTGTCCAACGATCAGTTGAGAGTCGGAGAAGACTTTGAGTCGGTCGACCCCGAGCTCCAGTGCCAATCTCAAGCCTGCGACGAGCGCCTCATATTCGGCCTGATTGTTGGAGGCCTTGAAGTCGAATCGGAGGGCGTGCTCGGTAACCACTCCTTCCGAGTTGGTGAGCAGGAAACCGGCCCCGCTCCCTCGAGCGTTGGAAGCTTCGTCGATGTGCAACACCCAGGTCGAATCGGGGTCACACTCGAGGTCCCGACCTCCACGGGGCTCCCCTCCTCCGACGGTCGGTCGGTTGTCGGCATTCGGTGACGAAGTCGGCCAGAACCTGGGCTTTGAGAGCAGGCCACGGCCGGTATTGGATGTCGAATTCGCTCAGTCTCACAGCCCATTTCGCCAGCCATCCCGATGTGTCAGGGGGTGCAGGATTGCTCTCAGGGGTTGGTCGGTGAGGACCACGATAGCATGTGCCTAGAAGTATGGACGGAGTGCTGTGCTGAAATGACCAGAGCGAAAATCATTTTCTCTGCCTTCGAGTATCGAGTCTCAGCTTCGTGAAGCACTTTCTGACATAATATATCGGTTGGTGAACTCGGTTCTCATTCTCTCGGACGAGCACCGAACTAACCGTCTCGGAGAGGTAGCCAGGTAAAGGTACAGGATCTCCCCGACCTCCGATCTTACAAGGAGTGGAGAGAAGACAGGTATTTCTTCAGTTCCTCGAAGGCTTGTCGGCACTCGTCCGGCCAAGAGAAATGCTTGGCTTGTCGCAGGGTTTTGAAGAACGGGAGGCATCTCTCAGCCGATCGAGAAATGAATCGGCTGAGCGCGACGATCCTTCCGTTGAGTTGTTGCACCTTCTTCTTGATGTTGGATGTCACATATTGACGATGGCCTTGATCTTTTCGGGGTTGGCCTCGATTCCCGTTGCGAAATGAGGAACCCAAGGAACTTCCCCGAGGTCACTCCGAAGGTGCACTTAGTCGGGTTCAGCTTCATCCGGTGTCGTCGTAGAGTGCGGAAGGTTTCTTCGAGATCCCGCACATGATCCGAAATTTGCGCACTCTTCACCAGCATGTCGTCGACATACACTTCCATGTTGCACCCGATCTGGTCTTTGAAGACTTGTTGACTAGTCGTTGGTAGGTGGCGCCAGCGTTCTTCAGTCCGAAAGGCATTACTCTGTAGCAGGAGAGGCCCTTGGCGGTCACGAAGGCGGTGTGTTCCTCGTCTTCGGGCGCCATCCGGATCTGGTTGTACCTGAAAAGCATCCATGAAGCTGAGCAGTCGATAATCGGACGTCGCATCCACCAGCTGGTCGATCTTCGAAAGTGGGAAGCTGTCCTTTGGACAGGCCCGATTCAAGTCGGTGTAGTCGATGCAGATCCTCCACTTTCCGTTGGCTTTTTTCACCATTACGACGTTGGCGAGCCAATCGGATAGGTGGTCTCTCTGATGAAGCCTGCCTCGAGTAGCTTATCCACCTCCTCGCAATGGCCTTCTGTCTTTCTGGAGCAAAAGATCTTTTCTTTTGCTTACCGGCCTCATCGCTGGGTCGATGTTGAGTCGGTGTGTCATCGTCTCTGGGGAATTCCCGGCATATCCACCGCCGACCAGGAGAATACGTCGGTATTTGCCTTCAGTAGCTCGCCAAATGTCGTCGCTCGGGGTCGGTAATTGAGACCCGACCCACACCTTTCGGTCGGGGTTTCCTGCTATCGCGATGGGAATGAGCTGTTCGGCCGGCTCGCCCCGCTCTTCTTCTTCCCGTTGGTCCAGCTTGTCGACCATTAGGGGGCCCTTCGATTCGTTGCTTTGAGCAGAGATCTGAAAGCATCGTCGGGCGAGGCGTTGATCTCCGCGCATCTCTCCGACTCCATTTTTGGTCGAAAATCGAACCAGGAGATGATACGTCGAAACTATCACCTTGAGGGCGTTTAGTCCGGGTCTTCCAAGTATGGCGTTGTAGGCCGAGGACACTTGGACGACCGCAAAAGTCAAGTGGACTGTGCTTTGTCGTGGTTCGGCTCCAGCCGTCACAGGCAGGGTGACCTCTCCTTCCACCGCGACAGTGTCTCCAGCAAAGCCTATCAGGGCGTAGAGACTCTCTTGAGTCGGTCGGCCGATAGTCGCATCGGGAGAAGGTCGAGTAAAACAGAACGTTCGTTGAACTTCCATTATCTACAAAGATCCTTTTTACATCATAATTCGCTATTGTTGCCGAGACAACAACAGCATCATCATGGGGGTTTGGATGCCCGAATATCTTCTTCTGTAAAAGTAATTACATCGTCGGGCTAGCTTCTTCGCCGGCTCCCCTCCAGCAGACATCCCGGGCCCAGCCATTTGGAAATCATATTGATGACCCCAACCGTAGGTCGGTTACTCTCGCTTCTTCAGTTGGCTGGGGTCGTTGGTCGCGAGGGTCGGATCGGCGGATTCCTTCGAAACTTGCCGAGGTATCCCCGGCATATGAGGGCCTCAATTTTATCCTTAAGTTGGATGCATTGCTCGATGTTGTGGCCATGGCCCCGGTGGAATCGACAGTACTTCGCCGGTCGAGGCCCTTTGCCTTCAGAGGCGAAGGCCGTCACAGGTACTCTTTCTCTTAGATCTCCATCAAAATCTGCGCACGAGGAGTAGAGAGTGGAGTGTAGGAGTCGTACCTGGGGCGTGTCGGCCTTGGGCTCCACCGTCGGGGGACCTCTGGTTCCGTTGTAGGGGTGAGATCCGACTGTCGGTCGGGGGCTTGCTAGGCAAGGCAGGGTCCCGACCTTTCCTTCGCTTCTCCTTCGGGCCCTTGGGCTCAGCCAGGCGCCGGTCGGAAGCTCCTTCATCCGTGCGCATATACTTGTATGCGCGCTCCAGCAATTCAGCGTACGTTCGGAGGAGGATTTTGTCCAGGGAGTAGATGAACCGGGATGCCCTCAGCCTGCGCTTCATGGCCGAGATGGCCATGTCTTCATTGAGGTCCGAACCTCAAGTGTGGCCGCGTTGAATCACGCCACGAAGTGTCGGAGCGTCTCGTTTTCTCCTTGTTTGAGAGAGAAAAGGCTATCCGATGTTCGTGGCGGCTTCCGACTAGTGCTGAAGTGGGCCACGAAGGAGTGCTCGAGCTGTCCAAAGGAGTGGATACTTTTCGATCAAAGATCGGAATACCAGGCCCTGACAGCTTTGCGGAGCGTGGCGGGGAAGCCGATGCAAAGGAGAGCATCGGCTGCCCCTTGGATCATCTGAGAGCTTTGTAGCTCTCCAGGTGGTCGATTGGGTCGGTGGAGCCGTCGTAAGGCTCCACGTGCGGCATCTTGAACCGACTGGGGATCGGTTCGTCGAGGATGAGTCGGGAGAGAGGTTGGGCGGTCTGAAAGTCAATATCGTTCGAGGACTTCTGCCCGTCCACCTGCAGCTGGGCAAGCCGACGATCGATTTTTTCGAACCTACATTCGTAGTCGTCGATCCGTCGGTGCTGAGAGACCTCGAGGGTGCAGTCTCCCAACGAATCTGAGAGGGAAGCAGACGGTGTTCGCGGTTGCTTCTCCTTCCTCGCTCGTTCCAGCTGGGAAGGAGATGGCCGTCGAGACCGACGGGTGTCACACCGCGGGCGCCCTCCTCCTCCTCCCGGTGGGAGCGCTGTGGCAAGTGTTGCGGAGGAGGCGACGGGGATTGGTGCGGACGCCGGCGGCTGCTCCTGGAGGGTATCGGGCGAGCCACCGGTTGCTCGCCGGCGAGGGTGGCAGTTGGATCGGTTGCTGTTGAAGGCTTTTGACCGCGTCCGTCAGCACGGTCATCTGCCGCATGATTGCCGCGATCTGTGCCTCCGTGGTTACCGCGGGATGCGGAGAGCTGGGTTCCGCCATAGATGGTGGAGGAGAGGCCTCTTTCCGGTGGGAAGAGCGCCTCGCCGATCCAGTAACCTTCGATCGCTGAGCTCTTGTCTTTGTCATCTCGAGTTCCGTGGGGGCTATAATCACTGAAGCAGGAAGTCGTAGATTCGCCCCCCTTCCTGGCGCGTCAATCTGTTGCGGCCAATCCCCTCGTCGCTTGGTCGTCGGGAACGAGCGCCTGCAAAAGAAAGTCTGCACTGACCGGAGGCGGCTCCGGTGGGGACCCTCCGATGGTCAAGTCAGAGAGGAGACTAGGCAATAGCGAAAAGAAAGAGGGAGAGCTTGAGAGTTTTCGAAGGGGCCTCTTTAGCACTGTTGCTTCCCCGATTTATAGTAGGAGGTGGTATGGCCCCGCCGTCGGTGATGTAGACAACTGGAGAGTTGTCAAATCGTCAGAGATTGTCACATCATTGACAAAGCTGACAGATCCTAGGAATTAATTTGCGTCCTTGGCAGGACAGCGCCCCAGGCTTCCTGGCAGGGCAATGCCCCCTGGCGTTCGTACGGCATTTGCTTGATAGGACTGCAGCCCATGCCGCTCATTCGGCGTCTAGAAGGACCTGTAGAGGTGGGACGTCAGGCATCCAAATCGATGGTGAGTCGGTGGTGTCCCACCCGATAGGAAGTCGATCACAGAGGATCGGATCTCAGGTGATCAGAGGCGACGTTGGCCCGTTAGGCCGATTCGCTCCGATCGGACACGACCGGTAGTCACTGTCAGTGTTGCCCATCGTCGGTCGGGCGAAGTCGGTCGGGCGAAGTCGGTCGGGTGAAGTCGGTCAGGCCATTCTCATGGACGGTCGGGATCGAGACTCGTATCGAATCGGCGTCGAGGAGGGTCGGCGTTGGTGAGTCGGCAATAGGGTCGGTCGGTATATCCCAACACGCATGTAGTGTGATTCGAAATGTAGTAGACGACGGTCCGATCATAATTTTTCTATGGTCATTCGACCATAGAAATTTTATCCCATGGAGAATATGGATTTTGGCATTTCTCATAGGATGAAAAGTGATGGTATTTTTTTTTTTCAAAATATTTTTTTAAGATCTATGACCTAAATTTTGTAAAATATCAATGGATGGTTAGGATGAAATACTAAATGGTGATACAATATTAACATTAATATTAATATTATAATATTTATTATATTTTAATATTATTTTAATATTTATATTAATATAATATTTTATTAATATTAATATAATATTTATATTAATATATTAAGATAAATTATAAAAATTTTTGATGTTTGTATTTATTACAGTTACATCTATTATTTTTTAAAATCTATATTTACATTCTAAATTTAACGTCGTTAGTCAAACCGTTCCAAAAATTTGAAATGATCAAATTATCCTTCACTATACTCAGTAAATAGAATTTACCGGATCCCTTTTCACACACCCAATTGGTCCATAGATTCCATCCCTCCACACCCTTGATATGCGGCTACAACTTCTGATCTTTTTTGTCCCAAAAAACAGGATCTGATGAGGCCCAGATTATAGAGATTCCTCTTCACAAAGCTCCAAGGTAGACAAGCACAGCCCCACCACCAGCTGCCACCTCATGGCCCGCCAGCCTCGTCCCGCAGACCCGCTGTGGCTGGTCGTCGTTCACCTTGAGGCTCTCAACGTCGATCTTCTCGATCACCGCATCGATCATCTTGGGGTCGGTCGGATGGCCGGTGGCATCAGTGATGTAGAACACGTTCATTACCATTTGGCCTTTGGTGGAGACCTCGATCCTCATCATCGAGAGGCCATTCTCCCAGAACGTCTGGGTCATGTCGGCGAGAAGGCCTCGTCGGTCCATCGTGCGCAGCTCCAATCGCAATCCCTGAGATTCACCCATGAGAGGAATCAAATCTAATTGTAGTTGGGCTTAGAGAATCAGATGCCTATCACTCTTTCTTTCTAGGAGGGAATTGAAGTTAATTTATTGCAAAGAACGGTGAGGAAGGTACCTCGGATGCTCTGCGCTCGATGGTGGCTTGCAAGCATTGGATCACACGCTGGCACGTTGCTTTCGAACTGATTGGGCTCCCATCTAGATGCCTAATGCAAAATTTTTGAAAAAAATAATTGATATATTCAAGAATTAACCCATAATTTGAATAAATTCTCCAAAAAAATTATTGAATAAAATTAAAATTTAACCTAAATATGAGAAAAAATCTAAAAATTTATCAAGTAGGCTCGATCGCCATTAGCATCGATGGTGCCGTGGACATGACGTAGTCCATATTGGTGTGGGTACACATGACATCGAAGAGTAGCTTGGGTGATCCCTCACTAAGAGGGAAGAATTTTTAGCGATAAAATTATTTCGATGGATAGAATTTTCATCCAAATAACAATGTCAATGATGGTAAAAATTTTTATCAATAATAAAAAAATATTTATAATGAATAAATTTTTTTGTTGCAAATAAAAATAATTAGCGACGAAAATATTGCTTGCGTCAAAATAATCAGAATATTTGTGACGAAAATTTTCATCGTAAATAAAAAATATAGAGATATTATCGATAAAATTATTTTCGTCGGAAACACTAAAATTTTTTCGACGAAATTAGGTTTTGCGTCGTCAATAACGTTATTTATGACTAAATTTTTTCATCACTAATAAGTCAAAAAAAATAAAAATTAGATATTTTTAGTTATTTGTGATGTAAATTTTTGTCGTAAATAATTTGACTATTTGCGATCAATAAAGATTTTTTATCACAAATTAAAAATATTAATGATGGATAATTTCATCGTTAATAGTTTAAAAGTTAGATAACTTAAAATTTAAAATAGAATAATTATTTACGATGAAAATATAACATCGTAGATAACAAAATATTTGTGATAAAAAATAAAATTTTCATCGAAAAATATGAGAAATTTACGATGAAATATTTCATCGCTAATAATTAAAAAATTAAAAAAATATAAAATTTCAAAAAGTAAGTTCTTTGCGATGCTAAAAAGCTTTTTTTTTCGATCAATTTTTAGATAAAAATAATTTTTAAATGAAAAATCAGTCATTTTCTTAACGATGAAAATATTTTCATCCCTAATATGAATATTAGCGATGAAAAATTATTTTTCATTGCAAATATTTAAATTTTAAAATTTTAAAAATAAAAGATAATTTGTGATGGAATATTTTTATCGTAAATAATGAACTATTTATGATGATAAATCATATTATTGTCGCAAATCTTTGATTATTAACGATGAATTATTTTTATTATTAATATTTAAAAAAATAATTTTAAATTTAAAAAACTAAACTATTAGCGATGTAATAAATTTTTCGTCGTTAGAATGAGTTTTAACGACGAAATATTTCATCAGTAATGGTTAAAAAAATTTAAAAATTAAAAAAAACTTTCATATTAAAGGATATATATTACAATAAATATTACTATATTTATAAAAAATTATAAGATAGTTTTAAAAAATAATATGTGCAAAATAAAGTTATGTAAAATATCAAGATATGTGTATATAAAAGGCACATGAAAAGTCATGGTCTATAAAAAATATGTTGTCGTAAATGTTGGGGCATGGGAGGATCGAAGTGGATGGAGTTGATGAAGGCATGCTCGAGGTGATTACTTTTATTTCTATTCCTACTTTTTATCATGATGTTTTTCTTGTGGTTTTTGTCATTCTAATATGCCTTTCTCAAGTCTCTAATTGTTTACATTCAAAAATTATGTTTTCAACCTTTAGTTTTGATCCAGAAATAAGATAGATAAATATCAATTTATTTAGTGCAAGATATAAAATATTATTTATTTATATTATATAAAGTAATATATAATTATATATATATAAATCAATATATAATATTAATTTGGAGTAAAATGAGTATGTCGATTAAAATCTTTTTCTATCTTTGTTTGATTAGTCTATTTTGTGTTTTGAGGTTGTCCTCTCCAAAAACCCCTAAACCCCTAAAAACGGAGATAAGATTTGATTCCATTTCAGTTAATCCAACAATCAAAGACTTTACCAACTTAATATGTGTGTGTGTATACACACACACATATATATATATAGACACACACATATATACACACACACACATATATATACACACACACACACACACAAATATCACATATATCATTGCATTATTCAAATAAAAAAAAAATTTTTGAACGATTATTAGTGACGGAATAAAATTTTTATTGCTAATGATATAAATAGTGACGAAACAAGTCATTTTCGTCATAAATAATATTTTTTTGAGACGTGAATTTTTTCAGTAAAATTTTTTTTTATGGCGAGAATTATTAGCGACGAAAAAGTTTTTCCATCGCTAATAACGTTATTAGAGATGAAAATATATTTTTCATCGTAAATTTTTTTGGTTCAATTTATTTGTGAAGAAAATTAATTATTTACGATAAAAAATTACGTCGCTAATACCCCGCGTCCCTTCACGTCCCATCAGAAATCTATTTTTCTTCCTTTCTCCTCCCACGGCATTCAGCCTCCCGCGTGCTTCTCTCGGCCTCTCTGCCTCCCACGTCCCCTCCGGCTACCTCCACCATCCAGAGCTCTTCCGCCGCTGCCGTTGCCATCGAGATGAGTCGTGTTGAGCTTTTTTTTTGTTGGGTTATTTTCGGGTCGGGGACGGAGATGGGGAATGGCGTGGGGCCAGTGTGCCAGGGACAGCCGCCTGGGCCGGGATGGCGATTCGCGGCCGCGTGGGGCCTGCGGGTCGCAGCCACACAATGGCCGGCGTGCTGTTGACGGCCGCCTGGGCTGGGACGACGGGCCTACGTGCCAGCATGCCGGGGCCTGCGGGCCTACGTGCGGGACCAGCATGCTGGGCATAGTGTCAGCGTGCCAGGGATGGCTGCCTGGGCCGGGATGGCAGCCCTGGCCGCATGGGGCCTGCGGGTCACGGCCACACGGTGGCGACGTTTTGTGGCCGGCATGCTGGGGACGGCCGCTGGGTCGGGACGGCGGGCTGTGTGCCCAGACCGGCATGTCGGGCACGGTGCCCGGGCGTGCATGCCGGGGCCTAGGGCTGGGGTGGGGCGAGTCGGGCTGGATCGGTCGGGTCGGGCTAGGGCTGGTCGGGTGGAGTCGGGTCTGATCGGGTTGGGCCGAGTCAGGCCGGGATGGGGTGGGTCGGGTTGGACTGGGGCGAGTTGGGTGGAGTCGGGTCCGATCGGGTCGGGCTGGAGCGAGTCGGGTGGAGTCGGGTTGGGTCGGGTCGGGCTGGGGCGGGTCGGGTGGAGCTAGGCGGGTCGAGTCTGGTCTGTGCCGGGTCGGGAATGGTAGGGTCTGGGTCGGGTCGATTTCGGGTCGGGCCGGATCGAGTCGGGCTGGGGCGAGTCGGGTGGAGTCGGTGGGTCGGGTCGGGGTGGGTCGGGTGGATTCGGGGTAGATGAGGTCGGGCTGGGGTGGGTCGGGTGGAGCCGGGGTGGGTTGGGTCGGGTCAGGCCGGGGTGGGTCGGGTGGAGCTAGGGCGGGTCGGGTCGTGTCTGGTCTGGTCCGTGCTGGGTTGGGGATGGTAGGATCCGGACCGGGTCGGTTTCATGTCGGGCCAGGATGAGGCAGGTCGGGCCAGGTCGGGTCGACCTGGGGTGAGTCGGGTGGAGACGGGTCGGGTCTGGTCAGGGTCGGTCTGTGCCGGGTCGGGTCGGGTCGAGTCCAGGGAGTACCGAGCCGGACTAGAGCATCTGAATTATTATAATTATTGCATGTTATTATAATTGTTGCATATTATTATAATTGTTGCATATTATTTTTAGTGTTACTGCTGAAGTTAGTTAATTAATTAACTGATTATTTTTTCACTAACACAATGCACATTGCTGTTACTTATTATAATTAAATTATTTTATGTGCTGTTTTGTATGTTGCTGAAATTATAAATAAAAAAAATATTTCTATTTTAGAGAGAATTCTATTAAAATTTTTGATCAAGAAATTTCAATACGAAGTTATTCCTTTTTGATAAATTAGAAATCCATCTTCGAATGCACGTTAAAGATGGTAATTAAATTACATTGAGCCGTAGATTTTCGTTCAAGTATCGATCTTCATCGAAATCGAAACTTGGATGTTCCGTATTCAGATTTTTTAAAAAAATAATATTATTATTATTGTTAATAATTGATATTTTATTTCATTATGTAGTATTTAGTAGTTATCTGTCCATTGTTCTCTGGGTATGTGGTGGATAGGGTGCGTGGGCACCATATCCACATCATATACTTGGAGAATTATAGGGAGATACTGTCAAAATTTTTATAAAAATGAGACAAAATATCTACTAATAACAATAATGAGATTATTACTTTTTTGAAAGGGATTGGGCCATACCTGTTAGTAATGATTTGAAAAAGATAGGATCATGCCTTTTTACTTCATAAAGGGATAGGAACACATATTTTCTGTGTTAATGTTCAGTCTGCATGTCTTTTTTAATATAGATTATTTTGTATGAAGTGATCCGGATTTGGATCCGAATCGAGATTTTTTCTGGAATTCAAAACACGATTCAGTCCGAAATTCGGATCGGGATCTTGAATACCATAGAATTTTTTTGGTTGTTAATGATTTTATGTTTATTATTAAATGAATATCAACAAAAGTTGGATGAATGCTAGAGAAATTTTTTTTCCTGAATATCGCAAAGGAGTTCGAGATTTCATTGACTTTGCACGGCATAAGACTGACAGTGCTAGTCGGATAAAATATCCATGTAAGAGATGTGTCAATATAGTATATTGTCACATAACACTTATTAAGGAGTATTTGCTACAATATGGTATGGATAAGAAGTATACTTGTTGGATATGGCATGGGAAGGATGATCTGAATGAGGTCGTGCATGACGATGACGATACTAAGATGATAGTGATGCTGATGGATCTGTCAAATAGTGGTATAGAAGAATTGTTAGATAATTTACATCAAGGTTCTTGTTCAAATGTATGGATGAATACTGCTGCATCTGAAAGCAATTCTAATCATGAACATAATATCCAGCTTGAGGTAGAAGGACTTCTGAACAGTTTGCAAAGCTTGTAAGAGATGCACGAGAGTCACTTTATCCAAATTGTACAAAATTTCTCAAGTTAGATTTTTGATAAAATTGCTTCATATTAAAATCGTGAACTGATGGAGTTAGAAGTCATTTGATCAAATTTTAATATTGATTAAAGTAGCTTGTCTGATGGAGAGAGACTGTCGAAATCATATTCTGAAGCAAAAATATACATGCAGGAAATTGAACTTGGCTATACTTTTATACATGCCTATAAAAATGACTACATATGATTTTATAAGGATAACGAACAAGTAACTGAACGTCTGAATTGTGGTGAGCCTAAATACAAAATCGATAATAGGAAAGAAAAAAAGATACCTCAAAAGATTTTGAGATATTTTCTATTGATTCCAAGACTTTAAAGGTTGTATATGTCTACAAAGATAGCTGGAGGAGAACATACTCAGCCACCCGGTCGATTTTTTAGTGTGGAAAGACTTTGATGCAAAGCATCCGCACTTTGCGAGTGACCCGCCAATATCAGGCTTGGTCTAGCGATAGATGGATTTAATCTCTTTGGCAATATGAGTACCTCTTATAGCATGTGGCCTGTGATGCTAGTTGTATATAATGTGTCACCTTAGAAGTGTATGAAAAAACTATTTATTTTTATGTCACTGTTAATTTCGGGTCCGAAAGTATCAGGTAATTAAATTGATGTATATCTACAATCTTTGATTGATGATCTGAAGGAGTTATGAAAAAATGGGGTTCAGACATATGATTTTGTGAATCGAAGTAATTTAGTTGCATACTTCGATTTTATGGACTATAAATAATTTTTCGACATATAAAAATTTATCTGGATGGAGCACCAAAAGATATCTGGCATATCCAATATGCAATAGGATGCATCCTCCTTACATTTAAAGCACGAATGAAAAATATATTTCATGGATCATCGGTGGTTTCTTCCTACTAATCATTCTTGGAGGATCCGTTATAATCAATTCTTTGATAGTAAGTCCGATCGATGTCCCCACCCAAGGAGTTAAGTGGATCAAAAATTTTAGAACAACATGAAATCATTAAAATGTCCAATTTGAAAAAAATCGGATACTCGCAAGTGGAAGTGTACTGAAGCTAAGCTGAATTGGATGAAGTGAAGCATCTTTTTTGAACTACCGTATTGGAAGCAGCTACTACTTCGTTATAATCTAGATGTAATGCATATTGAAAAGAATATTTTGATAATATCATCGGTACTGTATTGAATATTTAAAAAAAAATAAAAGATGGTACAAAAGCTCATCTTGATCTGCAGGAAATGAGAATTCAATTGGAGTTTCATTTAGTTCGTCGAGGTGAGAGATTTTTTATGCCACCCGCATATTATTCGTTATTTGGAGAGGAAAAAAAAATTTCTGTGGATGGTTCAAAATCGTAAAATTTCTTGATGCATACGCTTCAAATATATCACAGTGTGTTGGGAACAACAACGGTAATATCTCTAGTATAAAAAGTCATGACTCCCATGTGATGATGCAATGTTTGCTTCCTGTAGTCATGCATGGCTATTTAGGTGGTGATGTTCAAACTGCATTGATTGAGCTGGGAGTGTTCTTTCGAGAACTATGTTGTCGAAAATTGAAGATTAACTTACTTGAGAGATCAGAGAAAAATATCGTACTCATTCTTTGTAAATTAGAAAAAATTTTTCACCATTATTTTTTGATGTTATAGTGCATCTAGCTGTCCATCTTCTAAAGGAAGCTCTTTTGGTTGGATCGGTATATTATCGATGGATGTATCCTATTGAAAGATAAAGAAGTTATATGTATTTTTCATATCAATTATAAGATGTAAATATATTTATAAAATTTAAATTTATTTTTATTTACAGATTCTTGTATACCTTAAAAAAATATGTGCGCAATAAAGCAAGGCCTGAAAGGTCTATAGTAGAAGCATATATAGCTATCGAGTTGTTATATTCTGCTTGATGTATCTTGATGATATCGAAATAAGATTCAATCGTGTAGATCGTAATGCAGATCGTGAATGGGGTGATAATGAGCTAACGTTGTCTATATTTAAAAAAACAGTTCGACCTATTGGTGCAAAAAAATTTGAATTTATGGACGTGAATGAGCTATCCAAGACATATTTTTACGTTCTAAATAATTATAAAGAAATTAAAAATTTTATTGAGTAAGTATCATCTTACGATACTGTTTAATGATCAAAAAATTTTTTATGTCGGTGTAAAATTAAAAATTATGACTTCTTGCAGTGAGCACAAGAGTGTACTATATAGAGAGAATAATACAGATGCTGATGATCGATATAGGAGAAAATTTGCAAAATAGTTTGGTGATCTTGTAAGTTGCATTAGTGATATATTATTTATTTACTTTAAATAATATTATTTCAATTAATATAATTTTTTATCTTATGATGCAGATGAAATATAAGTATTTCAATAAAGAAGTGGGTGCAACCGATGAGTTGCACGATTTAGCATGTGGTCTCGATTGAAGGGTTAATCACTGCATATTCTGTATCATTAGAGGAATGTGATTTTATACAAGGAGCTTGAGATGCAACGATGGATCCAGAATAGTAAAATTGCTACAACAGGATATAAAGAGAAGAAGAGATTAATTATTATGGTGTACTGGTAGATATCATAAAACTGAAGTATGGGTCCAATAATTCTGTATTTTTGTTTCAGTGTGAATGATGGGATATTAGTAATAAAAAAATTGAGATGCATGTCGATTCAAATTTATCTGTGTAAATTTTGCACGAACATGATACCACAATGAGCCGTACATATTAACAACTCAAGCGAAACAAATAATATATTTGAAGGACCTAAAATATCGAGATAATTGGTATGTCATACAAAAAATAACACCTAGAGGTGTATATGATATACCAACTCGATTAGAGATGGATAAAATTTTGGATTTACATGAAGAGGAAGCTTTTCAGCAAGAAAAATAAATATCAGCTGAGTTTTTGGTTGATGAAGAACTTGTAACGGTACCTTTGAATAGGGTTGATCTTCCATCTAACGAAGTTAAAGCTGATTTTGTATCTAATCTGGATGAGTCAGAGGGCGACAATCATTCATAAATGATGATGAGATAGAAGACGATACATATATTGATTACTGTGATTCGGACGAGGATTTACACATTGAGGAAGATATGGATATTGATGAGTAGATCTTTATTCTTCATTCAATTTTATGTTACAATAATGGTATGCGATATAATTGTATTCATTAAAATATTATTTAATTATTATTATTATTATATAATATTATATTTATTTATATTTAATTACTGCAGATATGGCACTAGGAGATAGACGACGACGATCGCGTTCACAGTTACCTGCAGATAGCTTGGAGGTTGAGGCGCCTTCACCGATCTCCATGGCCTCACCGGCTCCAGTGTCAGAGGATCTTGCATTGGCAGGTCCCAATGAGTTGACTACGACTGAGCTGGGTCCCAGTGAGGCGGGTCTCAGTGAGGCTGGTCCCAGTGGTATTAATCATTACACTTTATATATAATCAAATTTGATTCTTTTATTTGGATCATGCTAATGATTTATTATTGTTGTTTCAGGTCAGTCTACATCGGTGGTCAGAAGAGGGCGAGGTCCATCGAAGAACCTCGCTTTAGAGTGTTAGAAATGTAAGCACCCGAGACAGCATCTCCGGATAGAGATACCGGCTGGCTATACCAAACCCATTAGGGGATGGTGTGAACCATGGCAGATCGAGCTGGGCATCATATGCCGCAGCTATGCCCCGGTGATACTCTTCGATTGGCATCATGTTGCCCAGCTCAGAGATAGATTTTCTACACCTACTTACAGGTAAAATAAATTATATTACAAATATTTAATTTGCATAGTATTCTTCTAATGTTTGTTATTGGCAGGATGTATTTGATATCATCGATTTCGAGGATGATCGTGTGAGGCAACGATCGATATCCATCAATTCTTGCACTTCAAAGATTATTGCAGTCACATGCATCAGCATTGGTACCGAATGGTGTAGGCTGAGGGGCAGGAGGCAGCACGGCTGCAGCCCTACGACAGCATCACCATCAATGATTGGACTATCATATGCAGGCATTATGAGGATCCGGCATATCAGGTTACACATCTAATTTTTTTTAGATTTTAATGACTTAATTATTTATTCTTAAATTATATTTGTTATCTACTAATTTTACTGCTAATTTTACAGAGATGATATGTCCAGAATGTGGCGAACCGGGCGAGACAGACCGTGCCGTATTATGGAGGTTCGAGATCATTTGCTCGCCACATAAAGCACATGGTACATATTTTTTAAATTTTTAATTATGATATATTTATCTAATTATTTAATTTTTTTTAAATAATTCTCAAATTATAGAGAGATGCTGAGAGTGACAAGCATCTTGGTAGGATCGATATCTATCAGCGACCCACCAGCGACGGTTGGAGGAGTGGACGACGAAGGGCCAAGAGCTCTTTGTAAGTTTTTTCAATTAATTTTTTATTAAAAAATTAAAATAATTTTAATTTTTATTTTCAAGATCGTATGACGACAGGAGATCCCAGCCTACCCCTGAGGGCTCACCGCACCCATAGATGATGAGATCTGTGATCAAGTGCTCGGTACGAGATCCTGTTATGTTAAGAGTTTAGGATATGGGATCACTGCTCCTTCATCTTCATGATCATCTAGGACTGAGATCCATTCTATGTTTCAGACTTGATCGATGGAGATGTAGAGACAGGCTGTCGAGGATCGACAGCAGGCTGAGCAGCGAGCTCAGGAGCTGACTGAATGCATCGATCAGTATCAGTAGTTCTAAATCCAGATGATAGATCGAATGGTGTAGATGGAGCAGACGATCCAGATATTGAGACAGCAGTAGATCGATCCGAGCTCCATCGTCGGTCCGAGCTCTGTCGAGTATTTTTCATCCCCACCTCGTTCTCCACATGCCGATATGTGACGGCTCTTTGATGTATTTTTTTTAAAACTCTTGTAATTTTAATTTGATATAATAAAATAATAAAATTTATTTATCATTTTATTGTATAAATTTTTTATTCAAATTTTTTAATTTATAAAAAATATTATACATATAACTTAAAAAAATATATCTAAAATTTTTAAAAAATAATTAGTGATGGAATTATTACCGAAAAATATTTATCATAAAAAATTTATAAAAATAATTTAATTTTTTAAAAAATATATAATTAACAACGATGAAAAATTTTCATCGCAAATAGTTATTAGCGACGTAAAGTTTAATCGAAAAAATATTTATTTACAACATAAATATTAGTCGCTAAAGTTTTTCAATTGTTATTCTTTTTATTAAATAAAATTTTTTACGATGGAAAATTATCGTCGCTAAAAGTGAATAATAGCGATGAATATATTTTCATCACTATTAATTATTATTAGTGACTGTTATTTTCTTCATAAATTATTTTTTTTATAAATAATTTTTTTATTTTTTATTTTTTACGACTAAAATTTTTTATTATAAATTAATGTTATTTACGATAAAAATATTATTTTCGTCGTAAAATATTATCAACGATGGTATTTTTTGTGACGAAATTGTAGCGATGAAATTTTCGTCGCTAATTATTATTAGCGACAAATTTGACTTATTAACGATAAAAATTTTCGTAGCTAATAATTATTTTCTTGTAGTGACTGTACTGGATGTTGACGATCGAGTACCTATGCTCGGTCCAGTGCTGGATCGAAATAGATGGCTGCGACAATAATGCAGAGGATGAGAAGGTAGTCTCGATGGAGGAGATGTGCTCGTAGTCGCGGTTGGTGAACATGAGCTGGTGGAGGCAGCGATCGGAGTGAGTGAGCGATGGCAGAGGCACTATGGCCATCTTAGCATCGCGGATGTCATGGTTGCCCTTAAGAACATGGCAGAGGTAGGCCTCGATGCGGCGGATCTACTGGGGATCGTCGATCAGGGAGCCGGAATCCTCATCCCAGATGAAAATGAGGGCCGCGATCCGGCCATTGTAGGTCCAAACCTTGGCCTCGACGACGGTGCAGCGGAGGTCAGGGAGGATGGCGAAGACCTCCGAGAGGAGGCCCGGGCATTCGGTGCTGGTGAGCTCGAGGGCGGTGAGGCCGTCGAGGGTGGTAGAGAGGGGTCCAGAAAGATGGAAAGAAGGAAAGAAAGATTTTTATCCCATTAGACCTTTGATGAAGGGCATTTCTGTTATTTTTGAAAATTTTAATTACGTGGTACTTTGATTCCATTTTTGATTAATGGACTGCTTAGCAATCAAGACTAAACTATAGGGTTAAAGAAAATATCAGGGACGTAAGTGTAGATTTTTCAAATTACTGAGCTTAATTGTAATTTCAACCTAATCTTAAAGAAATTTTTATAATTTACCCAATATATTAATATTTAAATTAATATAATATAATATTTATATCTATATTAATAAATTTATTATATTAAAATATCAATATTATATTAATATATATTAGTATTATATTTACATAATAAATTATAATATATTAATATTATATTTATATTTATAAAATATAATATTAATATTTATATAAAGTTTATGAGTAAAAAAATATGTCTTATATCTATTAAGAATATGATAGATATTTTATATTATTTTTTTAAAAAAATAAATGCTCAACCATAAATGTCAAAATTATTTTCGCGAATCAAATGAATTCTAAAAAATTCTTCCTACAAATGAAAATAAGATCATTAAGACCTGAAAATTTGGTACACTGCTCACAAAATGACATTAACCCTCTAAATTGATGGGTAACAGCATGAGCAACTTAAACTGATTGGTTAAGTTCGCACAATCAGGGCTCTCCAGCTTCCGTAGAATTACGCAGAAACCAGCAAATTAACAGGAAGGAAAAGTTTAATACGAAGGGCTGCAAGTACGCTGCGCAAAATGCAACATTGCTGCTCTGAGCTAAATCAGTAATTCCGAATGCGTGAACTGGTGAGTGCTTGCCCTGTGATCCCAGTACCCAATGCATGAGGATCCGTGCAAACGTACATTTAGTCCCATATACGATTCATTGTGCATTGGAAAGGTCGAGCAACCCAGTTGATGCACCAGGTCTGGCGCCCAAATCAAAGCTCGTGGCCTTGGAGGTCGGGACAAGCGGGCTCGGGCTTCGCCGAATAAGCGGGCTGAACGAAAGGACCACCGCAAGCAGCCCATAGAAAACCTCTCATGCCGTCTAGCATTTTATCGCAATCAACTTTCAGCTTTTTGGGATTGCTTCTTGGAGGTCAAGAGAAAAGAAAACGAATTCGTAATTAAGTTTCTTTTCTTGTAGCTATGACTGATTTACTGAACTCCACTATCCTTAAAGAAGAAGAAGAAGAAGAAGAGAAAAAAATCTTTGGTTCCTCCTCCTTAAGAATAAAATGGGTGCTGGCGATCGTTTCCTGGAAAATGATAGAAGAATTATACTTGCCAGAATAATTGAATGATATACCATCCAAAAAGAGAAAAAAAAAAAAAAATTCTGGGTAAGATATCGAACCCGCAATGAATGGGCGCTAGATGTTTATTGTACAAATCTGAACTCTAAAAATAGCCTCTTTCTATTGAACACATGAAATGGAATTGGATGAAGGCTGGTGGTGTTCACTCTGGTTGGAGTTTTAGAAAGAGCAATCACTAAATTAAGAAGGATTGGGTTTTTGTTACTTTTCCAGCAGTAACCATAGACGAGCTGATGGTCCGTAGAGAACAATTAATTAATTGATCATTTCGTACATATCCTGGCCCATTTCTTTAATTGGTAAGTAATGACTCAAGGGTTTCTTTATTGAAATGAATGTGACATCTTTACAGGGAGGGGTACTAATCTATGGAATGCAACATATATTACGGGTTAATTTAATGCTGTACAACAAGTTGCAGACAACTTGAAAATGTGATAGGATAAAAAATGGTCAATTATGCAATGCAACTTAAGAAGGTCACAGCTTTCTGTGCTGGTGCATACCATGATGAATATATCTCGTCAAAGCAAAAACGCATACTAGATTTAACCCTTCATAAAAATAACATCAGCTGTTTCGTCACACCCAATTAGAATGTTTTGACCTTTGGAAGATGCATTGTGTTACTTGAAAATATCTTTCGAACTTGTGTCCTTCAATTCAACCTTTATTTTTCAAGCCATTCACTATATACTCCAGAACAACGTTTCCTAGATTAATTATTGAGATAGCATTTTTTTAATGATCACTCGTACATATAAATCATCAATTCTTGGCTTTTGTTTTTGTGATTTAGTGCCATGAAGTCCTTAAAAGATGGACCTACTTTCTTGAATATATTTCTTGTATATCCTAGCAAACCTCTACTTCAAAGCAATGAAGTGACTAAGCAAGGAACAGGATTTTTGTTGAGTACTTGCATTGACTCCTGAGTTTTTTAGTTCTATTTACACCTCCATAGTGAGCTCTGAAATAATATATAAATTCACATATTTAAATATCCAAAGTGCTTTTGCATGTTAGTCTAGCTGCTTATTGTCTCAACTGGTTATGGGTCCCGAGCAGATCCCATATCTTTACAACATAATCACGTTTCTATATTTTTTTAAGAAAATACAACATATCACAATCAAAAATGATGGGTGACAACATAATCAATATAGAATCAAGTTAGCAATTAAATCTTTAATCCACCCAATCCCTTGTCTAGCTAAAATCGCAGTAATACATCAATCTCTTCCATTCTTGATGATATCATAAGTCCTCTCATTCGATTAGGCCAAAATCTATTACCAAAGAAAGCCTTGGTTTCCTTCAAACCTAATAACTGCCTAAAGTTGCAAATGAGTCAGGTTCATCAACGACCCAACCCAACTCATCACTGAAGACCCATGGTGCCAGGTTAAGTTTAGATTTTGTGAGCTTGACCTAATCCGACCCAACCCAATCTACACACTATATGGGTCTATTCCAGGTCATTTTTTTCTTTTTTTCAATCAAGAGAAAGGTGCTCAAATTAATCTCACTACATTAAGAAAGGCCAAGAGCTAAGTTTATTAACCTCTTGAACCGGATTTCAGTTCTAGACAAATATTAACTCATGACATACATTTTAACCATGCTAGCAAACAATTTTATGATAATCAAAATTCAATTTGACTCACTAGTAAGAATATAATTTTCTTCATGATATCTTATGAGCAAACAAATATAATTTTGGGTTCGATGCAGCTCATACATAACCCTAAATGGTCCAAGTGACTAATTAGTCCTAAAATTTTTTTCTATGGACCTAATCCAAATTGACCTGATCCAATCATTTGGATGGGATTGGGTCCAAGAGATCCGTACATGACATAAGGTCAAATTAGGTTAGAGTCAAGCATGTTCAAATTAGGTTAGAGTCAAGCATGACCCAATCTAACCTAACCCATTTGTAGCCCTGTAACTACCATCTCTCTTCATTTCTTTTCTTCCACACCTAATGAGATATAACATGACCTCGTAGAAACCAACTTTTTTTTTGAGAAACAACAAAAGCTAATTCTTCACTTGCTTAAAAACTAACTCAAAAACCAAGGTTCAATTATGACCAAAATAATCATCAACTAATTAGTTTCTTCTACTTCCATAATACTATCTGTCCATGCACTTAAGAAGAAAAATCAATTAAATATGCATTACATGTGCTAATTCATTTTCTCTGCACTTGATTTCTATATTCGCCAAAGATTATCAGCTATCATGTTCATTATGACAACTCAAGATGTCACACAAAAAAACTAGTTCGAAGATATTATTTAGATTCATTTATATATGCTGCATAAGAACCTAAGCTCTATCCAATATATAATCGATGGAACTAAACACATGCCTACCGAATCCCTCGTATTCACAATACAATAATTATTTTTTAAAATAAAAAAGATGCCTGAAACTACTTCATTAATTCACAACTTGCACATCATCATATTCGTCCGATACAAAAAATTAATTTTACATGAACATAATATTTCATCTAAATTTCCTCATCATCATCATCATTATTATTATTATTATTTTTTAACTTTCATTTTACAAGGATTAGCTGTTTTGAATAACTTTCTCAGAAAAAAAATAATGATCTCTAGAAACATTTGTATTTTATTTAAACTAATGGTTCATTAAAAGGTTTAAAACAATTAGGTTTTATATATATACTTTATGCATGCCTGATGAGCTTATCATAAAGGACATCGAGGTGGGCTTCTTCGTTTCTCTGCCACCGATGTAAGAACTCATCGACCATTAATCAGTGCGTCCGGTAGCAGCGGCTTCTGCAGAGCCTCAAAGCAAGAGGGGCACGGCCAAGTGGTTTTGCCATTCAATACACGGCAATCATATCGCTCTGTCATTTTCGCGCATCAATCAACCACTATTTCTAGCATTAATTACTCAATCATGGCACACCAAGGTTCCAGAAAGACGAGGGAGTATTTATCCACCACCTTGGTGTAACAACGAGACCCACGCCCACGAGGCAGGGGCTGGGGGGAAATGAAAAACCATTGCACTCTACGTGTTCACGCTATTAATCCTTAATTCTTGGGACCATCCCCCCAATACCAATATGTATGTGTTCTTAAATTTACAAAGGAAAAAGGAAGAAAAAAGAGGAGGCCTGCAAAACAATCTATATCATACAGTTCTATGTTCTTTTGCTATATATATATATATATATATATATATATATATATATATATATATATATATATATATATATATATATATATATATATATATTCTCTAAAAAACAAAAAGAAAGGCTAAAATGGTTAAAACAAGAAGATTCATCTCTCTGTCATTAATCTTGCGTTTCCTTTAATTCTTTCTTTCTTCAACCTTCTACTCCACCCTAACATTAGCCACTGAAGTCCCTGACCGAGAACCGGCCCTTCTCTGCCGCATTTCCTCCAGCATGCCGCAGCCCGAGAGTGAGCGACACATCGCCGGCAGTCCCGAACCTCATCTGTGCGGCAGGCCCCAAGGTGGCGGCGGAGGTGGCCCCGTAGCGGTACATGTCGTTGGTGGGCCCCATATGCACGTCGGGCCTGCAGAGCTCCGGTGCGTCGATGCCGACGAGGGGGGCATTGTCACCTCCTCCTCCTGCACCACCAGTGGATGGATGACCCACCGCCGCTGGTGGCGGGTTGTCCGCGGAGGAGGAGGAGGTGGCCAGCAGGTGGTGGTGGTGCCGGCTGGTGGAAGGTGGGGCCAGAGAGGGGTCCATTTCGGATGGCGCATTGGTGTCCGGTTTCTGGCCTTGTGGCTGCTGATGCTGCTGCTGCTGCTGCTGCTGTGCTGGTGACTGTGCTTCTTGATGGCCTGCCTCACTCGTCTCTCTCTCCTCTGAGTCCTCCTTGGCTTCTTGTTGGTACATCTCCTCCACCATGGGCTTCCATAGTCTGACTCTAGCATTAATGAACCAATTGGAGACCTGGAATGGGTGTAGTAGAATAATTATTTATATGTGATGTCTGATACCTGTGAAGGATGTGGATGTGTTTGCGTGTCAAACGGTAAAAAGTGACATGCATGCAGTGTAGAAACTTTGGTCCGGGAGGATGGAATTGAATGCTGTTGTTATTATGTGGGAGTGAATGTGAGGAAGTATACGTTGTTCCCTTCATTGGTGGACTCGTTTTGACCTGTTGTGGGGAGAAGGAAGGGGAGAAAGAGCAGGTGAAAAGAAATCTTGTAAGAAACCGGACCTCAAAATCCACTAGTGATACCTTCAAGAAAAATATGCTACCGATTTGTTCTGTTCTTTTCTCGGGAGTGATGTAGAGGAAAAAGCGATCGAAATATTATTGGTCCTTGAAATTTGAGCTTTGTCTCAACTATTAATTGGTGTGGAGAAAAGATAAGGAATATATATATATATATATATATATATATATATATATATTGGTACAGAAAGAAGAAGAGAAATTCTAGTTCGATTCACTGAAGTGATGATGCAGCAGTGCGTGCGGTACAAACATTTCACTACATCTACTGTTCTATCTAGTTGCTTTGACTGTGTATTCAAGTGCAGCCAGCGAGTGGGATATATTCAGAAGAAAATTAGAGAGAGAAAATATATATATATACACACATAACAAGAAGAACTGAAGCCCTTGGGAGAATTACTATTTTTTGGGCAGCAATTATTCATGGGTTTCCAAAAAGCTGGAGTCTCTTTTATTATTGAGGGAGAAGAGGACAGACCTGATTTCTGGATAAACCTGTCTGCCTTGCCAACAGATGCTTATCTGCATCACTTGGGTACCTGAGAACAAAAGCAAAAGAGAGGAAAATGACATCAGGCCTGCCCAAAAATCCATAGCTAGGGCCATCTCTATTCACCAATCATGCGCAACCATAGATCCCTGCCTACTTTTGTGAATTAAATGGCAAGCGAGATGAGTTATTAAATGCCGTCCCAAGAGCTCTTCTTGTTGTGGCATCCATGTATATATTAAAAGGAAAAGGAAGCTTTTGCCCAGCTTTTTTGGTGTAAAGACAATGCCTCAGGACAATGCATTGCTGAATCTTTTGATAAAAGTAAACCCAGATTACAGAAAGTGTAAATCATTTACTGCTTGCAGTAATTCTTTTTAAATCACAGCCAAGAAAGTAGACGGACAGGACCAAATGCTTCACACTGTTCACTTCTTGGAGAGCTGTGCGCACGAGAGCAAAAGTTAGCGAGTGAATGAGAGAGGAAGAACAGTGTCGACTGCATTGCTACTGTTGCAATTTAGAGAGGACACCAAACGCAGTATGCTAAACGGCAGAGGAGAGAACAAAAGGCCCCCAAACTTTTGACACATCTCACAGTAGTGTGTTGGTAAAAGAAGTTGATGAAATGCAGAAATAAAAGGGAAGCATGTTCATTGCTGAGCATGATCAGTACCGACTCGTGAATCAAGAGGATCAGGACGACAGGAAATGAGATGCTATATCGATCGACTACTGTAATACATACGATACAAGAATATGATGTGCAGATATGGAAGGGAGAGAGCACGTACGGGTGAAGGAAATGCTCAAAAAGCCAAGCTCTCAGAATATTCACTGAGCGTTCGGGAAGGCCGCGCTGAGGCCTCCAAGCCTCCTGTTCCATCATACCCATCTGGTGGAAAGCTCTTTGCTGCCGCAGGGTTTGGTCTATGAACCGAAGCCTTGGGGTCTCCCCCTTGGTCAGGCCTGAGCCGCTTCCCGCTTCCTTGTCGCCAAGGAGCTCGCATGTCTGCTTCAGTTGTACAGCGATCGCATCCTTGAGACACCGGAAGTGCCGCGACATGGCCTTCTGGGCAAGCGCGGTGTATGGTGTCGCAGCCCCAAAGCCCATCACGGAGTCGAAGGAGTTCACCACCATCTGCATCTGGTCACAGTAATGGTTGTATCTTCTGTCCACCTGTGGAGCATGATACAGGAAATTAAACATTAATTGCCATCAAAACTGCTTTGGAAATTAGGGAAACCATCACAGGCTGATCTATATCAACGAAAAATTATGACAAGTCAAAAATGAGGTCGATGAAGCCAAATCCAGTACAATAACTATCCTTTGTTTTATGCGCGGTTGCTTCAATAATGGAATTGTGGAGGGAGAGGGCTAGCGACCAAAATAAGATCCACCCTGAAGTAGTCGTGAGCTCTTTTATTTTGGAAGCTTAATAATTAAGGCGTAAGGTCGATGAAAACCACATAACTGGACGGTCGTCTTGCCTCTTCTGCATGTGGTGCTGTCTCACCATGAAAACGTAGCAACATCGCAGCTAAGTTTCCTCGAAGAAAAGGAAAATAGAATAATACATATGAGGCGATGGCGGAGAATTAGATGAACTCAACGCTGTGAAACCTGTTAGCTCTTAGGAGATGGTTATATATATGGAACGGTGGCATGATGGCAGCGCCAAAAAAAGGAACCAAGGAATGCTGGAAGCGAAGGGTTTTTCGCAGTAGTAGGATGGTTGTGTGGAAGAGCCTCATAGTGCCAATACACATACGTAGGTGAATCTCTTTACCTGGTGGGTGTGCCAATAAAAAATTATAACCACCTCGCTAGGTCAACTCAGATTGAAATGAATTGGCTTGATGAGCAGTGTTACTACGAAGGGTAATAAGATACTTTTGGAGTTAGGAGCTAACAACAAAACTTGCTGCATTATTGTATAGGACATGGAAGAAGACGACTAGAGTGGGCCTTTGGGTGGCGATCTCTCCCCAGATCAAAGGCCAACATTTCTCATTGGAACTACCCCTAATAGTATTCTACCCCACCTATTGGTATACATATCATTACTCATAGATAAAATCCAAAGTACAACAAACACTATCGAAGAAATCTCATTAAAAAAGACCTAAGATCAACTCAACCACCTCGTTTGCACCTGTAGACTCCAACCCCATTTGCCCGCCGGCCTTCCCTTTCTATTCAGGATGAAGAATCCGGCCAACTTGCCGGAATTCTTGAGGCTCTTCCGGTTGTACTCATAAAACGGAACAATAGGAGGTAAGGCTCCAGATGCGTGTTTGTGTGTGTGTGTTTGAGAGAGAGAGAGAGAGAGAGAGAGGACAGTGGTAAAGTAGAAAAAGCTGTGTCATTAGAGAGAGAGAGAGAGAGAGAGGGAGAGAGGAGGGAGGGGGGGGGGGGGGGGGGCGCGGGAGTTTAATACATGCCTCGTCAAGCATGGATATGAGCTTGGCCTTCTTCCTCTGGTATTCGAACCTATCAGCAGGAGACAAAGGAGGGAGGTCCTTAGAAGACGAAGAGGACCCGGCAGCGGCGGCAGAGCTAGAGGCACCACCACCGCCACCATGGATAGGGTTAAGGTTAGGGTTTGAAGAGCTGCCACGGTGCCGCCCTATTCTGCTCCCCTTCAATTGGCTCCTCCCAACACTGCAGAACTCTTCCAAGAGCTCCTGAGCCGCCCTCGCATACTTGGAGTTCCTGAGCACATTCACCACTCCCATCGGCCCGTACTCAATGTGCACTGCCTGGCCGTGACCGTGACCTTGCAAGTGTAGCGAAGGGGGATGGTGCTGCTGCTGCTGCTGCTGCGTTTGGTTGTTGAAGTAGAGCACCCCATCTCGAACCCTCAGCTCCTCGGCTTTGGGCATCTCGAATTGCTGCAGCGACGACGACAGTGATAACGATAGCCGCTGGCTCTCCCCCACTGCCCCGCTGAAGGATGCATCGCCGAAGGACTGGAAGGCTTGTTGCTGGTGGTGATGGTGGTGGTGGAGGGTGGGAGGAGGAGCTGGCGGAGGTGGAGATGGAGACCTTTGGTGCTGCTGCTGCGGCGGTGGCGGTGGCTGCAGCGTGGGGTTCATGAGAAACAGCTGCATGGCAGCTGCGGAGTCAGCGTTCAGCCCCGAGATGGGATGCTGCTGCTGGTGGCTGCCATCATGGTGGTGCTTCACTGTGGAGTCACCAAGGGAGCTCAAGTTGTTGGTACCGCCCAGCACCACTCCTTGTCGGTTGGCACCATACCAGTCCCCGGAGAAGCCGGCCATCGGCCCTGTCCTTGGTGTCTGGCGGTAGATCTGGCTGGCGAGCAAGTCAGAAGTGGGGAAATTGAACATCTCGGACAGCATGTTACTGGCCCCGGCGGCTGCGGCGGTGGAGTCGTAGATGCTGGACTCCGCGCCTTGCTCCTCTATGGGGACGAGCGGATGGTCGCCTGTCTCGAAGCCTTGCACTCTTAGCTTGTCCCGCCGGCTTTGCTGGGCGACGTGCTGCTGCTGCCCTTGGCTGGTAGACCGATCGAAGCCATCGGAAAAGCCGAAGATGCCGTGGTGGAAGCCTTGGGACATAGAAGTCGGGGAATTAGGCCTGCCGGGGGTTCTCGAGACGGTCTTCTGTGGGCTGAGGTAGGGGCAAGCGGGCTGAGAAGGTGGCGTTGCTATTCCCATGCCGGTGTGCCGACAATCATCATCGTGGTGGAAGCCACAAATTCAGGTTAATTTAGCTGCACATGGTGATTAATTCAGAAAAAAAATAAAAGAATAAAATTCAGGGACTACATGTTCCCACCGAATTTATATGAAATCAAGATATCGATATATGTGTATATATATATATATGTGTGTGTGTGTGTGTGTGTATGCAGAAGAGCAACGAAGAAAGGGATGAAAGAATTGGAGAACTATTTGTTTTTCCCTTCTCACTCTCTCTCTCTCTCTCTCTCTCTCTCTCTCTCTCTCTATCTATCTATCTATCTTTCTATTTATAATCTCCCTTTTTATTTTTTTTCATCTTTCCCTCCCTCATGGTGGTGATTCCTACCTCGTTGTGTTGTTGGGTGGAGAGGGCTCTAGACTTTGAAGCCATCGTTGTCTTCCTGTGGGATTGAAAGCCTCTTCCGGACCTCCATCTTTGTCTCTCTCTCTCTCTCTCTCAGCTCTTTTTCTTCTCCACTCTCCCTCCTCTACAATCGCCTTCGGAAAGGGAAGAGCAAGATGGAAAAAAAAAATAGAATGGAGGCCGATAACAGACAGACCCCAAAAGAAAAAGGTCGCTGTTCCTCCCTTCCTCCCCCTAAGACAGTAGCTAGCCCTTGTATTTCTATTATTCCCCACCTTATATAAAAATTTGCGGCAATAGAAATGCCTGCAAGGAGAGCGAGAAGAAAAAGGGAAAAAACAAAAAGAGGAGACCCACCCTTTTCTTTTCCCCCAAATTGACTCCCACTCCAGAAGGTAAAATGACCTCGAGATCCCCCCATTCCATGCTGCTCCAAAAGATAAGGGCCAGCCATCCACTCCTTTATTAAAACTACGGTGGGTGGCTCCTCTTTTCTCTTGTGAAACACACGCTTGTTTTTAATAAAACTACCAAAAACATGAAGGCCTGCTTCTGTCATGCCAAGGGCAGAAAACCCTCATTTCCCATTTTTTTTTTTTATTGGTGTGCATGTTGACTTAGGCAGGTCATTAGTTAATGCCTACGCCTCTCTCTCAGTGGCGGGTGAGGAGGAGGGGAGGGGGGGGGGGGTGTTCTTGTCATTCCCCTACCTATCTTCCCCTCCCCCCCCACCCAAAAAAAAAAAAAAAAAAAAAGAGAGAGAGAGAGGAGATGATGATAAGGTTGTGAATCCTAAACAGCCACCATAAAAAGGGTTTCCAAATTTGGGCTCACAATATCTCAATCTTGATCTTGATCACAACATCCGATCGTATCGGATGGTTTGGTTAGACGGTCCTGATGATCGTTTGATCCTGTCGGTTCTTCATAATAGGCGATGATCTAGTAGCACCTTGTTCAATTATTGGACCATCACAATGACCCAGTCTCAATCACATACTTTGATTATTTTGTCCTCGTGGTATCTAAAAATATCAATCGACCTAATCACTGTCCTATACGTGCGAATATGATCCAACTAATTGTTAGATATGTGAAATTTGTTAGAAGAGATACCCAATCAATCAACCCTTAGTTTGGATAAAACTCCAGTGCAATTGTTATGGCATTGAAGGATCGAACGTTATTTTAGCTTAATGTCAAAGAAAGATCAAGTTGATAGCAACGATGATGGAGCAGGTTGCATGTTACCCGTTAATTGCAACCAGATGTCCATAATTTAGGAAAGCAGCAAGATTAACGGTTAGATTACTAAAATGTTTCAGAGACACGAGTAAGTCAATGATTCAAGCCAACGATAGCGGTTCAATCAATGTTGCTACGTTAATGACATACAAATCTCATACTAGATTGATTGGAGGAGAAGGGGACGACCGACCAGAACAGCTGTTACAAGAAGCATGGAACAGAAGTAGGAAGCCGCAACATTTTCGCTTGGTGGAGGGGTGGGCCACGACACGTGAGAAACAGGACAGGTTAGGCACGTGGGAGGGGGAGATGGTTACATATAACTGCCCAGATGTGGGAGGTGGCTCCGTCACTCGGAGGGATGGCCACAAACACATGAGAGGGAGAGAGAGAAGAAAGGAAGCCCGGGCAGCATCTGCAGGAGATTGGCACCATAAGTTTTTCACCGATCTATCAATAATATCTGAGTGTTTTAATTGTTTCATAGGTTATGACCCTTTTGGTACTTCACGAGCTCGGGTGGGGCTTACTTGTTGCTTATTAACTGCGCTAAAAAAGAGGTGGGAGTGATTACTGCGCGTATGAAGGATCTCAACTGCAAAACGGATTGATGGATGACAGGCCAACCTCTGTTTCTCGCGTGTCACCTTTTGGGCTGATGTCACGTGAACCTCACCCTCCCTCTCGTAGGGCTCCCCTCCTACTGCTCCTCCTCCCTCCTCCTCCTCTACCTTGATCCCAAGTCCCAACCCCACCATGAAGAAGGACCACCACAGCACCACCCAACCTCCCACCACCATCACCATCATTATCACCATCACAGTTAATTGTTGCAAGAGCAAGGTGGATGCCCACCATCAACTGTGTTTGGGATCCTGCCAATCACCACAACTATGCCTCCTCACCCATCACGTTGCTTGGGCTTTATAACGCTTAATACTGCTCATACGACAACACATCAACTCCTCGTAATTAGGCGCAAAAAGGAAATGTCAAGGACGAAGTAAAACAAAATTTACCTAACCTTATTAATTTACACGCCATGGACAGCAAGCTCAAATGCTGCATATATATATATATATATATATTTATACACCACCAATAAGAGTATGCCTTCTTTCTTATCGATCACCAATAACACGCTGATCGGTACCGCATATTGCTTTGATAGCTTGATTATTTATTTATTTACTTGTTTATTTGGCTTGTGTGTTGCAAAGCATCGTCATATTGGAAAGATGTTCATTAATGAATGCATGATGTAGCAAAAGGCTAATTTTATATTGTAGCATAAACAATCCCCTTGATGGGACCTTAAATCCCCCATCAGTGATGAATTGATCGATTGCTTGCTTAATCAAGGTAGTCTTTCGTAATCAACTTTGATTAGGATTCGTGTATATTATGTGATCAATACTCATGATTATTATATATATGAAAATAAGAATTCAAGTTATTAATACACAGATTATATTCTAATATAAGTCCAACTTGTGCCTTATTTATACGTCTATAACTTGTTCGGCGAATCTCTATCCTTTCCTATGGACATTATCCATTCTTCAAAACGATTTTCTTTTTTGGTTCCTTTTCTCGAGAGTCTATTTGGTCCAATATAATTTTCAAAAGCTAAGGGGCCATGATTCGCTATTGATTAGTTTGGGGCGGAGAAAAATATTTGAACTGATATGACTTTGCCAGAGAGGCCCCATAAGAAGAGCATGGAGATCTTCCCGAGATCCAATTCCATCACCCACCGTTATATATTCATGCATAAGACATCCTAAATCGATGATCCAACACTCACAACTCAATCTGTTGTGTGTCGAATCATGTTTAATCCCCCATCATTGATTAGTGGATCCAAACTCCAATAAGGATCCATGGGCTGTTCTTCCGTGACCGTGAACGGGACCTTCGAACGACGACTTTTGAGTCCAGGAAGGTGGAGGCAGCTGGCCCAGCTCCAGTATTTTCCTTCCACTAAACATCTCATACTTGTTAATTAAATTTTAAAGAGAGAAAAAGAAAAAGAAAAGAAAAAAAGAAAAGAAAAAAAGGAAAACCGGAACCGAAATTAGGTGGTAACGGGGGGCGAGGGGAAGATGCCGTCGAAGTCCGGCCCGGAAAAGAAACCGAGAAGAAAGGGACAAGCAGGGGCAGCGGGCCCCACTGCGATGCCATTTGCCGCCTCGTTACGGAAACCGCGGGCCCCGCCTTTTCCAACCCATTTGTCACCAACCGGGACCATCTATCTTCCCTTTTTTTTTTTTTTTACCTTTCTTTTGTTTTTCTTTAAAAAATAAAAAATCCCTTCCAAAGCAATATACATATACAGAGAGAGAGAGAGATGCCGATATAGATTTTGATAATAGGATTTGCATTACCAATTCCAGATTAAGGTGAAAAAATGGTGGGGTCAATTGGAGAACAAAACCTGAGATGAAGCCAGCTGCTCGTCACCATCTACCTACAATATAAATATTCCGGAGATAAAAATCGTGCGAGCATGGCAACAACAACGATGCATTATTGCACCAGTCTTTTAGTATTGGTAGGTCCATCCCGCGTAAAAAAGAGTTGGGACTTGGGCTCGCACCTAGACATTGGGATGGGCCATGTCCGGAAAATGACAGCCTGCGTGCTCTGACCTACAAGACTAATTCAGATTCATTCCTTCTTCCTTTGAATCGAATGGATCCATAGCAGTACAGTTAGCTAGCTCGGGTTATAAAGCAACGACACGCTCGATTTCAGCCACACATCCATAGTCTTTGTTGTGGCTATCCACTTCACAATACTAAAATATCTACATTCGTAATACTAGTTTTATTTTTTTCCAATGAGAAAGGGAAATTAGGTGACTGGTTGCCTGGCAATTGGAGAAGAAGGCGACACTTCAGGATTCGAGACAAGGACATCTCATCCTTCCCATTAATTACAAACTTTTTTAGTTTAATATCTATTCAAACATACAGATACATATGTAAATGATGAAGTTTATATATATATATATATGTATATGTATATGTATATATAGGAGAAGAATGGTTGCTGTTGTTTGTTGGAGTATATAATGAGATGAACGGGCAGTGCGAGTTTGACACTTCAAAAAGCCATGATGGCTATAAAAAGAGTGTGGAGACAAAGGTTTTGGGCGCACCTTTCGTCGGTTGAAGCGTCAAAATCGCACCACATCTCACCCTCTCGCATGTCACCACGACCACGCTTTCTAACAGTAACGCTGCAACAACACCCTGACGCTAAATAAATAAATATATGAAGCTGATCGAGTCCATTCGGAAGATATAGAATGCAACTTGTTACCAGAAAAGAATATAGAACAGAAAAATAAACACACAAGAGAAAGATAGGGGTTATCGGAATTGGACCGGAAATAGTAATATACATGAGAAAAAAAAAAAAAAAAAAAGAGAGAGAGAGAGGTTCGTACAAGAATGGGTCAACGCTCCCCCGGTCCATCACTTTCTCGGCAGTCTAGACCAGACCGTATGGCAAAGAATAATGGACAACTAGGACTCAAGCCCAAAAAAATAATAATATTATGTGAAGCTTTAAAAGAAAGGAAAAAAAGGGTTGGGGGGGAACAAAATCTAATGGTCAGCCGTACACGGAGGAGGGTGCCTAATGATAGGAGGGGAGACCCCCAAAGCTATGCGTCAGTCTTAATGATAAGAGAGAGCTTGATTCCGGCGCTACCCACTGATGCTGGTACAACTCATTCTATTACTCTACTGGTGCTGGTGGCACTAATTTTATTTCTCTGTTCATTTTCAATTCCTGGCTTTTTGACAGAGCGCATGTGACTTTGCGAGAGGCCGATGCCCTGAAAGCTGTCTCTGATTGAGAGCACTATTGACCCTGTCTTGGCATCTTTAGACCTTGTCATGTTGCATGGGTTGCAGACCTTCAATGGTTTTGCTCAGGTACGTCACCCTTTCTTTCTTTCCCCTACCCCCTTTGGGAGCAAATATGTACGTTACTTTCTGTAACAGCAGTATAACGTCAAATTGTTCATGCAACTACAAGGACGTAACCATGCAGCTGAGATCAATTACAAAATTAACATCAATAGGCCTGACCTGCCCTGCAAGAGGCATCACTATCAATCGACTGCATGTCGTATGCCTTGTACCTTTCTCTCTTTTTTTTTTTTTTTTTTTTTGTGTGTGTGTGTGTGTGTGGGATGGGGTGGGGGGGACAACAGAGGGGCAGAGCCAAAACTGGGATCTAGGGTAGCAAACACCACAAGCATCATCAGCCAATATACGACTCAGGGCCGGTGGAACAGCACCCTGGTTTTCTATATATGACTCGTATGCCTTTGGAGTGGTCTAGTTATTTGATCCGGTAACTTCGCATGTGTTTCGAATTTTAGGCGCTAGCCAAAAGCTGGTAGTTTGTAATCATTCCATCCTTAGAAATTTTCAACAAGTGCTATACATTAGAGACAATATAGGTGTCCCACGTCTGCACAGCTAAGATAGCAAGATGAATCCATACGAGATATCGTTGTCCCATACAATGATCAAGGTCAAGGATCAAACATTCAGGAAAAGAGAAGGTAGCAATCGATAAACTATTCCATGGTCCTACTGGAATATAATTACCGACATTGCCTTGTCCAAATAAAACTATGGAGCATAAGCCATTTGTTATCAATCATTAGATGTAAGGTTTTAAGTACAATTCTAGCCTTTGAATATGGTTGAAGATAACATGTATTGTTCTCAAAAGAACCGCCACAAGCATTGGAGAAAATATCAATGGAGGTTGAGAGACTTAAGAAACATTTTTCCAACAGAAGAGACCACCAAGACACAGCTAATCAATCAAGTTTATATACATTATGGAATTAATTTTAGTCCATATTCTATTCAACTCGGAAATTCATCATCTTTCCGAACATAACTGAAACACGTTGGAACCAATCTTAGCTTATAACTCGAGCCAACCAATTATGAGAGCTCACCATCTAATTGCAAGCTGACTATTCAAAGCTTACCATGTGACCGACTCAGAAGGTGCATGAAGAGTCCTTTGCATTTGAAGCTCTCCTTCCTTCAACTGGCAATAACCAGCACGGCCATGATCCCTATTAATTATTTTCAAACAAATGCAATATACCAGCAATCCATATAGTCAAGAGAGTGCAGACATGATTCGCAAGCGAAATACATGGGTCATTAACATAACAACCAATATATGTGCCGAGCTACTCAACAACAAACTCCGATCCTCATCTATACATACTGCATGATCTTAAAAGCTCTCCAAGTACTAAAACTTCTTTTAACTCCTTTACACCGCCCTCTCCCACTTTCTAATCTCCTTCTGTTCCCTAAAAATCGTGTTTGATTGAAATATTGGAGGATTCCCTGTCAAATATAGGGCTAGTAAAATATGACGCGTTCCGTCAATTCGATCCGTATTCGATCCACTATAAACAAGTTTGGATTTAGGCTAAATGGTTCGGATCATAAACGGATCAATCCGTTTAATTCATTTAATAATGGGTCGGATATGGATTTTAAATATCTGATCCATTTAACCCGTTTAATATTTAGGTTGGATTGAGTCAGATAATCCATTTAATCTGTTTAACCTGTTTAACTTATTTCTGATCATTTAACCCGATCTGTTTAACCTGTTTAATCTATTTAAGATTCGTTTAACATATTTAAAACCTGTTTAACTGTTTCTGATCCATTTAACTTGATCCCTTTAATCCATTTAATCTAATTTAATCTATTTAATAAATAAGTTAAACGGATCGGATCGAGTTACCTGTTTAATAAATAGATCGGGTTCAGATTTGAATTTTTGATTCATTTAACAAATAGGTTGGGTTTGGATTGATCATTTTCTGATCCGATCCGTTTATAATCCGATCCGTTTATGACCGATCCGATCCGTTTGCCACCTTTAGTCGAATATACCCTTAGTGGATGGACTTTTATGTCTTTGCTGTTCCAATCGAATCTACGAAGTTGAAACCATCGCTGTCTGAGCACAGCGGCCATCAGATCAACACTACAAAGACGTATGGCGATCCTAATTTGATCTTTCAAATGTGAACGGTGGATGAGCCAAGCACTCCATTGCCCCATCAGCTTGGCGCTTTGCTTGAATTGGTTTCCAGTGGCAATAATAACTCAAAGTTCGCAGAAACTTTAATCTATTTAGTGGCACAAAAAGCTTACATAAAGAACCAATAAAAGCTTACACATAGGGAGAATGCAAAGATTTACGGAAAGGAAGAATCTTTGACTACCGTGAGATTTATTTTTTTAGGGCGCGCTACAAAGTAGGGCCAAATACATGAGCCGCTTACATAGAAGCAAGGGTGGGGAACGCGAGAGAGGGGGTGTATGGGCATGAGAAGGTAAAGGTACGTGGTGATGCGAAAGCTGTCATCCTGGATCCTAGTACGGGATGACAATTGGGAAACTGTAGTGCATTGGAAAAAGGAACAGGTCACATCGTGATCACGCTACTAGCTAATCACTGCCAAGCCCGACCGTACCCATTTGATTTGGCCATTATATATTTGCTGCAATCCCCCAGGCTTTGCCAGGTCCCCTCCTGCCTCTCTGCACCGTATCCCTGCCTTGGGTCCCTGCCTTGACCCGTTAAGCTCCACTACATATTTAAAAACATGCAGAAAGCTGTCACTCACTGGCCTTCGTTCCAGTAATTAACATCCAATGATGGAACCACATGCCCCGCACAATTAAGAATCCGTTTGTTTGTGAGTCACTACCACCTATGTGTTACTAGAATTGTATGTCGCATTTGTTAATTGCATTAGCTATGTATACCTGCAACTATTTGATTGCATAGCAATTTGTTCGTGTGCCAAACCAGAATAGGTGGCTCTATTCCATTTAAAAAAATACCTCTGTGATATTGTTCCAATCTTCAATCTTGCCACTTGTCTTATGATATTTACCTTGAAAAAAAAAAAAAAATCTAGAAGACAACCATATGTACCTTTCTAACTATGTTAAATTAGATACTGTAGTTGATGTCATGCCCGAATTCAGCATTTGGGTTGGTCATGTAGTGGTCATACACTCCTTATAATAAGACCCTAAAGAAAATATAAGATTTTAAAATTTTTTATAATTTCAAAATCTCATGAACACTATTGATCTCAATTTACAATAAATATTATATGTTAACAATTAAATATCAAACTTTGTATAATTTATAAAATTCGATCATCGAACCAAAATTGATGATGTCTATCTAATCAATCATTTAAAATCGATATCTAAACCTTAGTCTGGTACAAGTATCTTGTAACTTTGAAAAAGAAAAGAGGAGGAGGATTGTGAAAATAGTAATGTAAAATATAATTTGAAAATAACAATAAGTGATATCGAAATAAAAATATAAGATATGAAATCCCTATCAAATAATCAGAATAATTCAAACATCCAAATAAATATGTATCAAGCATCTGCTATATTTATTTTGTCAAAAAGATGTATCACCATATGCCAATAAGTAAACTATTTTATTCAATATTAATTTCATATATTATATGATCTATTCCTTTATCACAATTTTGATTTCATAATCTTTTACTTTCTGGCTTTAATTGGATCAGATCATTCTTTGATCCATGACTGATCAAATTTGTAGATATAAGTCCGTGGTAGCTATCTCCAGCATAAGCTCCTGAAGGCTATCCTACGTATAACTTCATAAAAGCTGTCTCAGATATAAGCTGCTAACTCGCTATCCGATACATAAGTCCATAGAGGCTATCTCAGATATAAGCTTTCTGCCAAGATCCCAAGCATAAACTCTATAGGTTATCCCACATACAAATACATGGAGGCTGTCCAAGGTATAAGTTTTTGACTGACTATCCAATGTATAAGTCTATGAAGACTGTCCCAAGTATAAGCTCCTGACTGACTATTCATATGGTAAGATTATTCCAAATCATATCTCTTCCATCCAATTGTTACATATTAATTTTATCAAATCAATTTTAATTTATAGTATAATCAAAATAAGCATATCATATCCATATAATCGTATCATCAATAATTGGTATACATATATAATCAACACATAATATACTCATATCGAAAAATCATACAAGAACAATAGTGTCTCCAAGTAAAGATAAATTTATTAACACAAATTGCATGATATAAAATGAACAAGACAAATCTAACAATATAAATAATATATATAATGGTGACCATATATATAGATTCTTAACTTTATTGATGACAAACTCGATCATACTTGTTTATTAGTCTATGCATAGCATAAGCAATCAATCAATCAACATATCCAACTCATCATCAATCAAACATTAGCACAAGAAATAATAAATTATTATTAAATTTTTATTTTTAAAGTTCTAATATCTAAATGTTTTAATCCCCAAATTTTTCGATCCTACCTAATACATGACTCGTTAAATAAGAAAATTCAAGATTGATCTTGATCTAGGGATTAGAGCATCAATCCCCTTATTTAGCATATATTCTTGATTAGATGACCGTATTTGTTCACAAAATCAAAGACGGACATAAAAGAGATATGTATATGAATAAGAACAAGACTAATCGAGTGACAACACTTAGGATTCGAATAGGTTAGGATGGTGTGACCCAACTCATCAGGTCAAGAGATTGATAACCCATCTAAGTAAGGATGGTAGATCAGGGATTGTCAAATGTGAGATTTAAGATAGTTAATAATATTTGGGAGTACATCAATTCTAGTTTGGGATCTACCAAAATCAATCCATAGTTCAGATAGAAAAAATTAGAGGTCCTCCATTAACCCACTAAGATATATAGAGAGAAAAAGTCAAGAGTAAGAGAAAATAAGAGAGATAAGTAGTGGAGAGAGAAAGAGAAAGAAAAAAGAAGAAAGAGAGAGAGAGTGGTGAAACTCTCCTCTCTTAATCAAAACAGGAAAAATTCACCCCCCCCCAATCTTTTCCTCCCCAAATATGGTCACAAAATCGATGGCTGGACACCCCACACACCGTCGGATGGTGGGGACTTGACGACGCAGTCCTGAACACTATCCTGACAACAACGACGGCCAGCGATGGTCGGCAAAATAATAAAAAAAATCAAAATAGGGCACCCTCTATCCGACATGCATAGATTCCGGCAACTCATCGGCTCAAAACAAGATGGGATAGCAGCCATAAGATCGAAAAAGAAGGGGATCAAGGGCTTAGGTCCTTTAGCTAAGTCTGATGAGGTATAAGGATGATCCAATGATCTTTTTTGATGGAAATGCAAGGATGAAGTTATTGAGAAAAATTTAGAAACGATGGTGATATCTCATGATTTTCCATGGTGTCCATAAGAGAGTTGTGAGGCTTTATAGATGAGGTCCTAGGGTTTTGTTAACTCTAAAGCCTCCTTTTTCAACCGAAATCGAAGAAGAGGAAGACTCCTTTTCCTAGCTCACATGTACAGCGTGTGCAAATCTTTTCCTTCTTTTTTTTTGAATGCTTTAAAATTCATGCAAAGGGGAAAAAAATATTGGGCCGGGTCATTACAGTTAATCACTTACAATAACAATTGCAACTGCACTACTCATTTTACTAATTTCTGAGTAATATATTAAATTTTTCTTTTCTTTTCTTTTCGAGGAAAAGGAGGGAGTTGTGCCCAACCTGTTAAACTTTTATATAGAGGAGACAACCTACCAAACTCAAAACTTAAAATATATGTCCTTAAAGGAATTAATCTATTTTAAAACTAATATTTAGGCTTGGATCTCTTTTTACAACTCATTACTAGAAACATGATATATAATCAAAAGAAAAAGGCCAATAGAACCAGTTCAATTGTTTTATATATGCTCAACCCTACCAACAAAGGAGATGTTGGTGCAAAAATCGCTTACGCCAGAGAAGCTGGATCGCGGTCGCCGCCGGGACCTGCAAAAGAAGTCTAAACCGGAGGTGGAGTTGCTTCGGCAAGACCCTCCGACGCTCAAGTCAGTTCTCTGCCTCAACAAGAATGGAGTGCTCGAACAAAATTTTAGCAGAGTTTTTAGGTAAAAATGAGAGCTTAGAGAATAACGTATCTGGGTCCCCTTTTTTATAGGCGGAGGGTGCAACAGACTGATAGCGACGTTCGTAACCGTCTGGTAGTGGGCCGCCCATAGTCAGGAAAATTTATTGCGAAGGGTAGTGGAGTGGAATCGTGGCTATCGCCGTAGCTCACCATGTGGAATCAGTTGTGGGGAGTGGAGCGGCGTCCGTTGTCGTGACTCGTCAGGGAGTGGTGGAATCGCACCGGATCTGCTGCAGGGGGTGGAGCAGAATCGTGGCCATTAGTATGGCCTGCCAGGGAGTAATGGAGCTGCGTAGGGTCCGCCGCAGGGAGTGGAGCAGTGTTGTCTGTTACTGTGGCCTGCCAGGAGGTCCAGCTTGTCGGTCGAAGTTCGATTGGAGTCCGAAGCGAGGTCCGACACCTGTAGGAGCTCGGACGAGACCTTCCCGCAGTCGGGGTAGAAGGCGGAGTCCGGCTCTCGTGGGAGTCCGGACGAAATTTACCTGAAGCCGTGGGCGGAGCTCGGCTCCCGTAGGAGTCCGGGTGGAGCCTTTCAGCAGCTGAGGTTGGGAACGAAGTTCGGCTCCGTAGGAATTCGGACGAAGTCTCCCTATAGCTGGCGAGATCAGGCTCCCGTAGGAGTCCGGTCAAAGTCTACCTGCAATTAAAGTCAGAGGCGAGGTCCGGCTCTCGTAGGAGCCCGGACGAAGTTCACCTGCGAGCGAAGTCGGGGGCGGGGTCCGGCTCCCGTAGGAGTCGGACGAAATTTACCTGTAAGTGAAGCCGTGGGCGGAGCTCGCTCCCGTAGGAGTCCGAATGGAGTGTCAGCATTGAGGTTGGGGACGGAGCCTGGCTCCCGTAGGAGTCCGGGCGGAGTCTGCTTGCGGCCGGAGTTGTGGGCGGAGTCCGGCTCCCGTAGGAGTCCGGACGAGGTCTGTCTGCAGCCGGAGTCGGAGGAGACTCACGAGGGTTAATCCCGTTGAGAACTTCGGCTGAGGATATTTCATACCCAACACTAGTCCCCCTACTTCCGAGTTTGAATTTCGAACGAAGGAAGTACAGAAAGATCGTCGCAGCCGAAGTTCTCCCCTTGACGTCCGCGCGCGACCGTCCTCTGATGTGCTGGCATTTAATGCGCGCATGCTGGAGCCTTTTTCAATTAGGACGACCTGAAGAGCCTTTTCGAAACTCCCATCGGGATGTGATCCCAAGCGTCGTGCCATGAAAGTTTGCGAACAGTCAACCCCAGGTCGCGAAGAGTGGGACACGTGGTGGGCATTGGTTGGCCTAGGGGCACCTGCCACCATAATTGTGCCAGGCTTCGTTGCCTATTTAAACCCCCCACCCTTCCTCCAGGGGCTTTACTTCGCCTAAGGGACGACATCTTTCTTTCGCCTGAGAGCTTAGCCACTCAGCCACCCCATCGGTGCCCCTTCCGACTCTAAGCATCCTCCGCGTCGGTCTTTGCCGTCTCCGTCTCCAGTCCCCGATTCTCTCTAAGGGGTTCCCCAGCCAGGGCCTCCGCCCGGAGGCCAACCTCAAGAGGATGCCACGGACTTGGAAGAGTGCAAGGAGGAGAACAGCAGCCTGCGAGTTCTCCGGTTGTCGAGCTGCAGCTGAGGGTTCCTGTCGCTTTAAAGGAGGCTCGAGGAAGAATTCCTTCAACAACAGGGGTTTAATAACAGGGACAACCGGTGAAGTGTTCTGCCTGAGAATTTTGGAGTAGCTGGACGGGGCGACACCGGTCAAGAGGCAAAGATGTCGTCACAAGCTGTGCGGGATCCTTGATGTCGTCGGGGCCGAGGGACCAGAAGCGGTCGGCGCCGACGGTGGGGCAGTAAAACTTGTTGCGGGGACAGTGGAAGTAGCGCATGCCGACCTTGCCGGAACACTTAGGACGGTGGTTGTCATGGAGCATTCGGTGATGGCGCATATCTCCGGCGCCATTACTGCCTCCGGGATAACTCCGTTCTTCTTGAAACAGGTCGTCGTCGCCGCTGTCGTTGCCCTTGCTGCCCCTTGGAATCTATTCCATCTTTTTCCCCTAGGGTTGGGATTTCGAAGGTGGAGGGAATGAGGTGAGTGGCGAGAGCTGAGAGGCTTGTCACACGCACTGGAAAATACGGTTGGGAAGGACAGAAATGGGAAAGAAGTTTGCAGCTTGAAGTGGCCTCCGGTGTATCCCTTCCGAGCCGTGTTTTCAAGCCTTGTAACAATGTATTCTTTTCTGGCCCTCTGGGTCTTATAACGTACATCTGGTTAGTCAAAAAATGAGAAGGTGATTTTGTTACCTCGTCCGTACTTTGCATCAAATCGTTGTCTGCCGAACTTTTTTCTTTACCATTGTTATTGTTATATCCCTTCTCTTTTTTTTTTTTTTTTTGACGTCGTCCGTAGGTTGCCGGTGGTTGTAACGTCGGCTCGCCTCTTTTACTCATGCATTGAATTATCGTTTGCCGACTTCTTTTCGACCTTTGTGTTGTTCGGAGGTACCCGATTGTCAATGTATCGACCCATCTTTTTCGCCCGTGGCCGCAGGTTCTCTGGGGCCGCTCGGGTTTGGTTCCCCCATCAGGGCTCGAGCACGGAGGTCTGAGCTTTCGTCACCTTGAGGAAGTCATCTCATCTTGGGTTTGCATTGAAAGCTTCCGTGAAAGCCGGGGTTCTCTGCATCCTAGACGCTATTTGTTTTTCATTCGTCGCCGGCATAGTTCATTGCTTTTCCTTTTAACTTCTCTCTCCTTTTTCTTTTTTGAGTGAGATTTTTTCCTCCGCTCTTGGTGGGGCTGCGGGAGTTCGGCTCCCGTAGGTGAAGTCGGGGCGAGATCTGGCTCCCATGGGAGTCTGAACGGGGTCTACCTGTAATTGAAGTCAGGCAAAATTTGGCTCCCGTGGGAGTCCGGACGGAGCTTACCAGTGTTCGAAGTCGAGGACGAAGCTCGACTCCCGTAGGAGTCCGGATGAAGTTTGCCTACAGTCAAAGTTGGAGGAGGAGTCCGGCTCCCGTAAGAGTCCGGACGGAGCTTGCCTGCGGTTGAGGTCGGAGATGGAGTCCGGTTCTCGTAGGAGTCTGGGCGGAGTCTTCTTATGATCAGAGTCGAGGGCGAAGTCCGGCTCCCGCAGGAGTCCGGACGGAATTTTATCACGAAGGGGCCGCTGGGGAAGGTCCCCCTTTTTCTCATCTGGTCTTGAATGATCAGACCTTAATTGATGTCGGGGCAAGGTTCTTTCCCTGTTTCTGTCGTAACAAGGTTCAACTCTGATTAGGAGAGGTTCGCCTATTGTCCCTAACAGGCTGTAGGGGCACACATGGGCGTCGCTGGGCCCCTCCCCCCTATCCGGTCTAAAGAGAACCGGACCTTCGACTTTGCTCAAGTTAGGGCGAGGTTCTCCTCCTGTCCCTAACAGGCTGTGGGGGCGCATATGGACGTTGCAGGGCCTCTCCCCCCATCCGTCTAAAGGGAACCGGGCCTTCGACTTTGCTCAAGTTAGGGCGAGGTTCTCCTCCTGTCTCTAACAGGCTGTGGGGGCGCATATGGGCGTTGCAGGGCCTCTCCCCCCATCCGGTCTAAAGAAACGGGCCTTCGACTTTGCTCAAGTTAGGCGAGGTTCTCCTCCTGTCCCTAACAGGGCTGTGGGGCGCATATGGGCATTGCAGGGCCTCTCCCCCATCCGGTCTAAAGGGAACCGGGCCTTCGACTTTGTCGAGATGAGGTTCCCCTCTTGCTTCTGATACAATTTGTTTGGATTGTCCTGTAGATGTAGGATAGTGCCAAAGACATGTGGATATACAATTTTAATTAAAATAAAGTTATTGGTAGTACATCCGTAAGTTCTCGAGCTCCATGGTCACGGGAGGTCGGCTCCTCCGAGCTCCTTAAGATAATAAGTTTCGGCCGGACTACTTCTTTGACCTCATACGGGCCTTCCCAGTTTGGGGCGAGTTTCCTTCGATCCTGAGGTTGCGAGATAGCGGCTCGTCGAAGCACTAGATCTCCTGCTCTAAAGACTTTGTTCCTGACCCGGGAGTTGTAATAGCGAGCAATTTCTGTCTGTAGGCTGCCATTCGAACTTGAGCTATCTCCCGTCTTTCTTCCAGCAGGTCGAGGTTGGCTTTAAGACCTTGTAAATTTTGATGTTCGTCGAATGCCACGACTCGTGCCGACGGAAGTTTAAGCTCAATTAGGATGACGGCCTCCGTACCGAAGGCTAAAGCAAAGGGGATCTCCCCTGTGGGCAGCCTCTGGGTAGTTCGATACACCCATAACACATGATAAAGTTCGTCCGCCCAAGTTTCCTTCGCCTTTTCGAGCCTTGTCTTAATCCCCTGCAGAAGGGTTCTGTTAGTTACCTCAGCTTCACCGTTCGCCTGAGGATGGGCTACTGATGTGAAGTTGTGGGAGATGTTCAGATCTTCGCAGAATCCGGTGAATTTTGCTCCCACGAATTGCCGTCCATTATCAGTGATTAGGATCCTAGGCAGACCGAACCTGCACATGATCGACTTCCAGACGAAATCTTACACTTTTGCTTCTGTGATTTTCGCTAGTGGTTCGGCTTCAACCCATTTGGTGAAATAGTCGATCGATACAAGGAGGAACTTCCTCTGCCCAAACACCATGGGAAAGGGGCCAAGGATGTCCATCCCCCACTGCGCAAAAGGCCATGGGGCACTCAAGGGTGTGAGCTCGGTGGCGGACTATCTCTGGATGTTGGCATATCTCTGGCATCGATCACACTTTCTGATATATTCAATCGAATCATGATGCATTGTCGGTCAGTAATATCCTTAGCGGAGCAACTTGTGGGATAAAGATCTAGCCTCCAAATAGTTTCTGCAGATTCCTTCATGCACTTCCCACAAGGCGTAGTCGGCTTCCGAAGGCCGGAGACATTTTAAGAGGGGCAAAGAGTATGATCTCTTGTACAATTTGCCCTCATAAAGGATGTATCGGAAGGCTTGATTTCGGAGCTTCCGAGCTTCTTTCGCATCCTGGGGGAGAACCCCATCTCTGAGATATGTTATCAGTGGGTCGATCCAGCTGGGCTCGTGGTCAATTTCCATAACGGGTCGTGATTCTTCCGTACTCGGGCGCTTGAGTACTTCAAAGAGAACACCTTTGGGTAATTCGGCCGGAGCCAGCGTTGCCAACTTAGAGAGAAGGTCGGCCCTGGTATTTTCCAACCTCGAAATCTGCCTGATGTCAAAGCTGCCGAAGACGGGGACGAGCTCTTTTACCTTTTCAAGATATTTAGCCATGCTGTCCACCCGTACTTCGTAGTTTCTGTTGACTTGTCCCACTATTAGTTAAGAGTCGCTGTAGATCCGGAGCCGATCTATTCCCAGCTCTTTGGCGATCCTCAGTCCTGCGATCAGAGCTTCATATTCTGCTCTGTTGTTCGTTGCGGGAAACTCGAAGCGCAGAGCGTACTCTGCGATAATTCCATCCGGACTGATCAAGATCAGGCCCGCACCTGCACTTGACATGTTGGAAGAACCGTCCACGTAGAGGGCCCAAAAGCAATCAGAGGGATCTGCTTTTTCTTTGGGGGAGTTCGGCCGGGGTTTCAGGCCGTCAATTTCGCCTTGTTCAGGTTCGGCCTCCTCTGGGATAGTACACTCCACTATGAAATCTGCCAATATCTGAGCCTTCACTGTCGGCCTGGATCGATAGTTGATGTCGAATTCTGTGAGCTCGATCGCCTATTTTGCCGTTCTCCCGGAGGCATCCGTCCGATGTAGAATCACCTTGATCGGTCGGTCAGTGAGCAGTGTTATGGTGTGCCCTTGAAAGTAGGGTCGGAGCTTCCGAGCTGCAATCAACAGGGCGTAAGTCAGTTTTTCTAATTTAGTATACCTGGTCTCGACGTCTCTTAGCACACGACTGACGTAGTAGATTGGCCGTTGGACTTTTACTTCTTCTTTGACAAGGACTGTCGCGAGGGCCATAGGAGAGACTGCCAGGTATAAAAACAGTTCCTCCCCAGGCTTCGGCCTTGCCAGCAGCGGGGGTGAGCCGAGGTAGCTCCTCAGTTCTTCGAACGCCTGTTGGCACTCAGAGGTCCAACAGAAGTTCTTTGGCTTCTTGAGGATTTGAAAGAAGGGTAAGCACCATTCGGCCGACCTTGCGACAAAGCGATTCAGGGCTGCTACCCTCCCTGTAAGGTGCTGAACCTCCTTTATCGACTTCGGGGCGGCCATCTCCTGGATGGCGCGAATTTTTTCTGGATTGGCCTCAATCCCGCGTCCCGACACCATGAAGCCCAGGAACTTTCCCGAGGCTACTCCGAAAGTGCATTTAGTCGGGTTCAACTTCATTCTATATTTTCGGAGAGCATCGAAGGTCTCTTCGAGGTCGGCGACATGATCCATAGAAGATTTGCTTTTTACGAGCATATCATCCACGTGGACCTCCATGTTGCGGCCGATCTGCTCCTTGAAGATTTTGTTCACCAACCGTTGGTAGGTTGCACCTGCATTTTTTAGACCGAAAGGTATGATCCTGTAACAGTAAAGGTCACGGTTAGTAATGAAAGCGGTCTTTTCTTCGTCTTCCGGCATCATCCTGATTTGATTATAGCCGGAGAATGCATCCATAAAGGTAAGGAGCTCATGGCCCGAGGTCGCGTCCACCAGTTGATCGATTCTGAGAAGGGGGTAGTTGTCTGATGTGCAAATCTTAAAATTTGTAAATAAAACCGCAAGCGCACGGTGTGCAGAGTAGCACGACCAGCGAGTACGGGTTGATCCCACAGAGACTTGGTTTTAAAAATAATTTTCAAATCTATGCTCAAGCGAGCTTTAACAAAAATCGAAAGTCGAAAGTTGTTTGCTAAAGACAATAAGACTAAGGATCTAGGGTTTTTGAATCCACTAGATCTAGATTAGGGAATTCTACCTAGAATTTTTCTTAATGATCCTAACGACTACTCCTCTTGTCTTTCCCAAGCATAGATTATGAAGGGACTAAGGCCCAACGATAACCCATCAAGATTCTTTACAGGGGAGTAATAACTAGGATCCCTTAGGGTTTTCTCCTCCTATGCACTGAATCAAACATGAACTATGAAGGGACTCTGACCCAACTGTAGTTCATCAAAAATTCTTGGCAAAAGAGGAAGAAAAAGAAACCCTAAGAAAAAGAAAGAACCCTATGTAAAATCCCTACTCATGATCTAGCTTCATCGCAAACCCTAGAAGGGATGCTTAGCTAGACATGACCTAAATCTACTTGCAAAATTTAAATACAGAAAAATAAACTACCCTAATTTCATAAATTAAACTATCCTAATTGCATAAATTTAAACTGCATAATTTAAACTAACCTAATTGCATAAAATTAAATTGCATAAATTAAACTATCCTAATTGCAAGAAAAATAAATTGCATAATGTAAAGAGATGAAATTGCATAAAAATAAGATTTTATATATAAAAAAAATTTATTACAAAAACCTCAAAGCTCGAGGCTTGAAAAGAAAGCTAAAAACCCCACTATCTAGGGTTACAAGCTTGATCGGAAGGAAGAATACATAAAACAAGGGCCTTTGGGGGCTTTTTTATAGGCATTTGGGGGTTATAAGGTTTTCAAAACTTTCGATGTGGGACTAAGAGGTTTTAGAGAGTTGTTAGGGGGGTTTATGGTGCGCCAATGGGTCCATGGTCCACGCGCCTGTTGCTGTGGACCAGGCGGCTAATCAGATCACCAAATCAGTTGATTTTTGATCAATTTTGATCTGATTTGACTCGGGTTTGACCCAATTGAGTCTTCTTTCTTCATTCTTCAATTCCTGGGTCAATTTAACTCCGTTTTGCATAAAATTTGCGCCGTTGGAATCCTCTTTCCTTGTTCTTTCTATTGATGATCTCTTCTTCTGCAAAATATAATAACAAGTATCAATTTCTTAATAAAGTTAGATAATTTAGATATTAATTGATACTTTTTATGTCAATTTGTGACATAAATCACACCCCCCAACTTAATCATTGCTAGTCCCTTAGCAATGTACTAAAATAAGATCATAATTCAAAAAGATCCTTCCTTTGCAAATTAATTTAAGATCGAAATTCAAGAAGTTTTCTAGTATTACTAAGTAATGAGCTTCGAATTAGAATCGGTAGTCGGTCTACTTAGAAGCTTTCTTAGAGTACACTTAAAGTTTTATAGCACTTGTGTGAGTGATAACTAACTTAGTATTTCAGTATTAACTTGTACAGGCCAATTGTATCATTTTTCATAACTTAGTTCGATTAATTTTCTATACACCCCAGATTAAACAAAGAACTAAGGTAGCTTTCACACTGTTTTTTTTTTTTTTTTTTTTTTTTTTTTTTTGCTGAGCATCCTGGCCTTCCCACCATCGTTTGACGCGAATCTCAACACTTGACTTAGGTGAAGAGACCCGGTTACTAGGCTTAGGGCAATCCACATTTACTCTGTGTTTTGCATTTTATTTCAGGCAGGTAGCTCTTTCCTTAAATTCAAATTTCTTCAATTGGGGTGTAGAGAAAATTATCTAATTTAAATAATACTCAAATCCTTAATTGACCTTACAATTAACACCTACTTTACCTTGTTAGTGTGCATGTGCAATTGGAAGTGCTAATAGTCTTTAAATGACCTAAGCCACCAAGAGTCTAACCAGCTAATCTTCTCCGTGACTCACTACATTAGCAAATACTTTCTAACTTACTCTTATTTCTTTTATAGATTAATTTATTTCATATATATATATATATTTATTTATTTATTTATTTATTATTTTTTTTTTACATAATATATTAAATGCAAGAAATAACTCATAGTGGAAGGAAAAGGAAATGATAACACCTGATTTTGTTCAAGCTCTCCCCCTAACTTGACCGACATTGTCCCCAATGAAGTTTATCTAATTTAATTGTCCTAAGCAAACTGAAAACAAAGAAAGCATTAGAAATTAAATAAGCTGGGTTGCCTCCCAGAAGCGCTAAGTTTTATGTCTTCAGCCAGACCAAACCTCGAAGCAACTTAATCAGAATAAGTTGGTTCATAAAGAACCATGGCATCTTCAATAGTCTTGACAGGTAATTCCAAGAATGGTTTTAATCGTTGACCATTAACTTTAAAGATAACACCATTACTTGGGTTTTCAATCTCAACAGCTCCGTGTGAAAAGACTTCCTTTACTAAAAATGGTCCTGTCCATCTAGACCTAAGCTTTCCTGGAAACAGATGTAATCTAGAGTTATATAAGAGTACCTTTTGTCCGATATTGAAAGTTTTTCTCATAATTGATTGATCATGAAATGCTTTGGTTCGTTCCTTGTATATCTTTGCATTTTCATAGGCTTCATTTCTAAGTTCTTCTAATTCATTCAACTGAAGCTTTCTATGGTTTCCAGCGTCGTTCAAATTTATATTTAATTGTTTGATGGCCCACATGGCTTTGTGTTCTATCTCAATAGGCAAGTGACATGGTTTACCAAACACAATCCTATAAGGAGACATTCCTAGATTGGTCTTGAAAGCGGTTCGGTATGCCCAAAGTGCATCAATTAATTTCAAAGACCAATCCTTTCTATTGGCACTAACAGTTTTTTCCAGAATTTGTTTGATTTGTCGGTTTGACACTTCAACTTGTCCACTAGTTTGAGGATGATATGGTGTGGTCAATTTGTGGGTGACATTATACTTTTTCATCAATGTTGCAAAAGGTCGGTTACAAAAATGGGTTCCCCGATCACTAATGATTGCCCTAGGAATACCGAAATGGGAGAGAATATTTTCTTTAAGAAACTTAATGACCATTTTGCTATCGGGTGTTCTACATGCAATTGCTTCTACCCACTTTGAAACATAATCAACTGCTACTAGAATATATTTATTTCCAAAGGAATTTGGAAATGGTCCCATGAAATCGATTCCCCAAACATCAAAAACTTCAACTACCAAGATTGGGTTGAGTGGCATCATGTGTCGCTTGGTGATTCGACCCATTTTCTGACATTGAGCACAACTTTTACAATATTCATGAGCATCCTTAAACAAATTGGGCCAATAAAAACCACATTGGAGAACCTTAGCAGCAGTTTTCTTAGACGTGAAGTGACCCCCACATGCTTGATCATGACAAAAAGATAAAATATTCATGACTTCGTTATCTGGGATACACCTTCTAATAATTTGATCAGGACATTGTTTAAAAAGATAAGGATCATCCCAAATAAAATACTTCACTTGGGCAAAGAATTTATATTTATCCTGCTTAGTCCAATGAGAAGGTATCTTACCTATGGCTAAATAATTTACAATATCAGCAAACCAAGGTTCAGTAGACACAGACATGAGTTGCTCATCTGGGAAAGATTCATTGATGGGTGGTTCACTAGATGGTGCGACTGGAATTCGGGACAAATGATCTGCTACAACGTTCTCAGTGCCTTTCTTGTCCCTAATTTCTAGGTCAAATTCTTGAAGGAGCAAAATCTATCTGATTAAACGTGCCTTGGCATCCTTCTTTGCTAGGAGATGTCTAATGGCTAAGTGATCGGTGTAAACAATGGTGTGGGTCCCAACCAAATAAGATCTAAATTTTTCTAAAGCAAAGACAACGGCAAGGAACTCCTTCTCAGTTGTGGTGTAGTTAAGCTGCGCATCATTTAAGGTTTTACTTGCATAATATATCACTCTAGGCAGCTTATTTATTCGTTGACCTAAGATTGCACCCACAACATGATCGGACGCATCACACATTAATTCAAATGGTTCAGACCAGACAGGAGGATGAATGATTGGAGCTGATACAAGTGCATTTTTTAGAAATTCAAAGGATTCCAAGCACTCATGAGTAAATTCAAATTTGGTATCCTTTGCCAAAAGATTAGTCAGTGGACGTGCTACTTTGCTAAAGTTGGCAATAAACCTTCTATAGAATCCAGCATGACCTAAAAATGAACGTATTTCTTTCACAGATTTAGGTGGTGGAAGACTTGCAATTAGATCTATTTTGGCCTTGTCCACTTCAATCCCCTTTTTAGAAATGACATGGCTAAGAACTATTCCCTGTTTGACCATAAACTGACATTTTTCCCAGTTGAAACTAGGTGCTTCTCCTTACATCGTTCTAGAACTAATTGCAGGTGATTCAAACACTCGGAGAAGGTTAGACCAAAAACAGAAAAGTCATCCATAAAAATTTCTAGAAATCGTTCTATCATATCTGAAAACATGCTGATCATGCATCTCTGAAAGGTTGCCGGTGCATTACATAGTCCAAAGGGCATTGTCTATAGGCAAAAGTACCAAATGGACAGGTGAATGTAGTCTTTTCTTGATCTTCAGCAGCTATGGGGATCTGGTTGTAACCGGAGTATCCATCAAGAAAACAGTAAAACTCTTGTCCGGCTAGTCTTTCCAACATTTGATCAATAAATGGCAAAGGAAAGTGATCTTTCCTTGTCGCAGCATTCAACTTTCTATAGTCTATACAGACCCTCCATCCGTTTGGGTCCTAGTTGGGATAAGTTCGTTTGCATCATTTTGGACCACTGTTACCCCAGATTTCTTGGGTACTACTTGAACTGGGCTTACCCAAGAGCTATCAGAAATAGGATAAATTATTCCACTATCTAGGAGTTTCAGAATCTCCTTTTTAACTACATCCTTCATAACTGGATTAAGCCTTCTTTGGGCTTCTCTTGTTGGTTTAGCCTCTTCCTCTAAGTATATTCTATGTTGAACTATAGAAGGGCTTATTCCTTTGATATCTGCTATGGTCCAACCTATTGCTTCCTGATTTGCTTTTAGAACTGACACTAACTCCTCCTCTTGCTTGGGATCTAGGTCTGATGCAATAATTACAGGCAAAGTTTCTTTGGGTCCTAGATATGCATACTTGAGATGTTCTGGGAGGGGTTTCAGTTCTAAAATGGGTGCTTCCTCTATCGATGGTTTAGGTGATGGTTTCACCATCTCAATGATTGGTTCAGTAGGAAGTGTCGATTCCTGATTAATCTGATTTTCTTTAAGTATTTCATTGACATCCTCAGACTCATGGATTAACCAGGGGTTAGACTCTAGGTCGACTTCATCATCACTAATGTCAATGGATTCATAAATACCATCTTGGACTACATTGACATAAGCATGAGAAGAGGATTCCTGTTCTAAGTTAAAAACATTAAGCTCAATGGTCATATTCCCAAAGGATAACTTCATTAGACCATTTCGACAATTGATTTCAGCATTGGCCGTAGCTAAGAATGGTCTTCCTAAAATGACAGGTATATGTCCTTTAGGATTCGCAACTGGCTCAGTCTCTAAAACAATAAAATCTACAGGAAAATGAAATTTTCAACCTTTATCAGAACATCCTCGACCATTCCCTTAGGGATCCTGAGAGATCTATCGGCTAACTGTAATGTGATCCCAGTAGGTTGAAGTTTTTCTAATCCTAGTTGTTCATATACCGAATATGGAAGGATATTCACACTAGCTCCTAGATCTAGCAAGGCCTTTTTTATATTGATTTCTCCAATAACACAAGAAATTGTTGGAGCTCCAGGGTCCTTATATTTAATTGGCACATGGCTAGATAGGTATGAACTGACACTTGCAGCCAAAAATGCTTTCTTTGGTACATTAGTGGTCCTTTTCCTAGTGCAAAGATCTTTTAAAAATTTGGCATAAGTTGGAACCTGATGGATTATATCTAAAAGAGGAATATTAACTTGGACTTGTTTAAATACCTCTAAAATTTTGTCTAAATGTTCAGATTTATTGGATTTCAGTCTGTTTGGAAAAGGAGCTCTAGGACTTTTAAGTACTGGACTAGGTGAATTTTCAGTTTCTGGTGCTTGAGGTTGAAAGGTAGTAGTTTTAGAAGGTGACTCGGCAGATGAGTCATCTATATCATCAAGTGCAACTACCTTATTGTCTATTTGTTTTCCTGATCTTAAGGTATGAATGGCATTTACACCATTAACTTGGTTTCCTTGTTGGGGTCGTGGACCATTTTGGTTCCTAGGATTTGGCTCAGGTTGGCTAGGTAACCTACCATGTTCTCGTTCACTAATGGTCGAAGCCAGCTGACTTACTTGCATTTCCAGACGGGCTATAGCTTGGGTGTTATTATTTATGAGTTGACCCGTGGTTTGCATAAAGCTGGTATGTGTCTTCATCATGGCTTCTAGGCTTTTCTCTAAAGAGGTAATTTTCTTGTCATTATCATGGAAGCCTGGCGGGTTGTTCATTACTGGGTTGGACCTTAGATTTTGCTGATTGAAATTTGGATTGCCTACATTAGGATTCTGGGACCATGAGAAATTCGGGTGATTCCTCCAACCTGGGTTATATGTGGGTGCATAAGGATTGTTCAATGGTCCTTGATAGGTGGCATTCACCTGTGCACACTCATTCGAGTAGGAACATTCTTCTAAGACATGGTCTGGTGCATTGCACCCTTTACACATGGGTGCAGATATTTGATTTACATTGGCTGGTCTCTGTAATTCTAAGGCTTCCAATCTACGTGTTAAGGTTGCAATCTTGGCCTCTGATGCTAGGGTTGGTTGAATTTGATGCATTCCTCCTCTTGAAGGTGTAGCTTTATCAGGTTCCCTAGTTGTTTCCCACTGTAAATTTTTCTCGGCTAGGTCTTCTAAGAATTGCCAAGCTTCAGTAGTTTCTTTGTCCATAAATTGGCCTTGGCACATGGACTCTAGCATGGTTCTTGAGTTTGAATCTAACCCCTCATAGATGATCTGGCATAGTCTCCAAGTTTCTATTCCATGGTGTGGGCATTGGGTCAAAAGATTCTTGAAACGATCAAAGTACTTCCAAAATGATTCACCAGCTAGTTGGTAAAATTGATTTATTTCATTCCTAATCCTAGCTGTTTTATGATGGGGAAATACTTTTTTAAAAATGTTCTCACAAAGCCCTCCCAGGTAGTGACAGAATAGTTTGGCAGACTATAAAGCCACTTCTTAGCATTGTCCTTAAGGGCAAAGTTGATTAATCTAAGTTTGACCTCATCCTCTGTTAATTGCAGTTTCATGGTTGCACATACCTCCTCAAATTCTCTAATAAATATATAAGCATCCTCTAATCCTGTGAATTTTGGAAGCATATTTATGATTTGAGGTTTGATTTCAAAATTGTTAGCTGTGGGTTGTGGCAACCTGATACAAGATGGTTGGATGGAGCCAACTGGATAACACAAATCTTTAAGGGTCATGGGTTGGATTGGTTCAGCCATTGGAACAACAGGAATTGACTCAATTCTAACTAGACGACCCGACACTCTTCTCCACACACGAAGTGTACGGTTCTCGATGTTTATACAATTTTTTTTTTTTTTAATAAAATTTTTATGTATAAGGAAAAGAAAGAAAAGAGAAAAAGTTCTAAAGAGAAGATCCTAAGGAGTCCTAAATCTAAAGAAAAGTAACCAAATTAATTTAAATTTTAATTTTTTTTTTTTCAAACAAGTGAATCAATAAATTAAACTCAATCTATCCTAGGGTTAACCTAAATCTAGACAGCTCCTAACTGTTCCAAGATGACCCTTCAAACCTTCCAAGTGGAGATTGATCAACTAGTTAGCCAGGTAAGTATAAGAGGTGGGAGGTTCACTTATCGTTGCCTTTCTAGACACCAAACGAGTTGGCCAGGCCAGCAACTGAACCAATTTAACAAACCACCCTCAGGGACTTGCCTAGACACCAACTAATCAAACAACTCAAACTTGGTAGAACTCTTAGGGTTCCTTGTCCTATTGAGCTCGAATTCCTTAAGGTTGACGTCTAATTGATTTTAAGATTAAAAGTCTAGGTAATGCAATATGATGGAGATGGTTTTTGGGCTAAGGAAGGGTAATGAAATCCCCACCTTATCTTGTTAATGGGTTGATGCCCTTAGATTAATTATGAAAATGCAAATACAAATAAACAAGATGACCAAGAATGTAAAAGATTTTAATTTAGAATTTTTTTTTTTATTTTGATATTTTACTTCACGATTATGAAATGTCTTTTGTTTTGTTTTATATTTTTTTTTTTTGTGATTAAGTAAATTCAAATGATTAGGTCTAAAAGCAAAAGTAATTAACTAAAAATAATAAAAGAGAAATTAGAAGCGTACCTGAGTTTTCCAGCAATCACCAACTAAATATAGAAACCTAAAGAAAAAAGAAAGAGAGTTATAACGCACGAAGAACAAATATTTGAAAACAATTTAAAACGCCAAATCCCCGGCAACGGCGCCAAAAACTTGATGTTCAAATCTTAAAATTTGTAAATAAAACCGCAAGCGCACGGTGTGCAGAGTAGCACGACCAGCGAGTACGGGTCGATCCCACAGAGACTTAGTTTTAAAAATGATTTTCAAATCTATGCTCAAGCGAGCTTTAACAAAAATCGAAAGTCGAAAGTTGTTTGCTAAGGACAATAAGACTAAGGATCTAGGGTTTTTGAATCCACTAGATCTAGATTAGGAAATTCTACCTAGAATTTTTCTTATTGATCCTAACGACTACTCCTCTTGTCTTTCCCAAGCATAGATTATGAAGGGACTAAGGCCCAACGATAACCCATCAAGATTCTTTACAGGGGAGTAGTAACTAGGATCCCTTAGGGTTTTCTCCTCCTATGCACTGAATCAAGCATGAACTATGAAGGGACTCTGACCCAACTGTAGTTCATCAAAAATTCTTGGCAAAAGAGGAAGAAAAAGAAACCCTAAGAAAAAGAAAGAACCCTATGTAAAATCCCTACTCATGATCTAGCTTCATCGCAAACCTTAGAAGGGATGCTTAGCTAGACATGATCTAAATCTACTTGCAAAATTTAAATACAGAAAAATAAACTATCCTAATTTCATAAATTAAACTATCCTAATTGCATAAATTTAAACTGCATAATTTAAACTAACCTAATTGCATAAAATTAAATTGCATAAATTAAACTATCCTTATTGCAAGAAAAATAAATTGCATAATGTAAAGAGATGAAATTGCATAAAAATAAGATTTTATATATAAAAAAAAATTATTACAAAAGCCTCAAAGCTCGAGGCTTGAAAAGAGAGCTAAAAACCCCACTATCTAGGGTTACAAGCTTGATCGGAAGGAAGAATATCTAAAACAAGGGCCTTAGGGGGCTTTTTATAGGCATTTGGGGGTTATAAGGTTTTCAAAACTTTCGATGTGGGACTAAGAGATTTTAGAGAGTTGTTAGGGGGGTTTATGGTGCGCCGATGGGTCCATGGTCCATGCGCCTGTTGCTGTGGACCAGGCGGCTAATCAGATCACCAATCAGTTGATTTTTGATCAATTTTGATCTGATTTGACTCGGGTTTGATCCAATTGAGTCTTCTTTCTTCATTCTTCAATTCCTGGGTCAATTTAACTCCGTTTTGCATAAAATTTGCGCCGTTGGAATCCTCTTTCCTTGTTCTTTCTATTGATGATCTCTTCTTCTGCAAAATATAATAACAAGTATCAATTTCTTAATAAAGTTAGATAATTTAGATATTAATTGATACTTTTTATGTCAATTTGTGACATAAATCACACGTCATAGCCACATAAATGTTTGGTCTCTGCAGATCGTCCACACGAAGCTCTCGTCTGATCAGCTCCTCACGAATGCTAGTTCGTGATTTCACCCTTTTGATGGCAGATGTTGATCGAACTCCATCGATCAATGTGTGCCAACTCTTCGGATGCTCTGGATCATTTGCACAATTGCTTGAGAGGCTGATGGATCTCTCCCTAAAATTTGGTGGACTCACGATACACGTGGCACACCAATCTCACTTCTCAAATCCTAGGTAGAAACCCTAGGGTACACACTAGAAACCCTACGCTCAATTTTCTTTCTTTTTCTCTCGGAAGGTTTTGGACCTTCACCTTGTGCACAAACTTTCCTCACGCCCCAAAGTTTCTCTCCTAAAATTTTTTCGCATGTCTCACCTTTCTCCTCTTTTTAAAACAACGTCGAACGTGTCTTATCCGCGTGAGAGGATAAAGATAAATGGTTGCACATTTGAATTCAAATCAAATTTGAATTCAAATGCAAAACCAACTCATCCCTATCCACTTGTGCGTGAGAAGAGAAGGGGCATGAGTTGATTTGTGCGTGGAGAGTTTATACGAGAAATATTTTCTCGTGTAAATATGGGGCGCACAAGATAAGACCATGGCGCATGGATTAGTTGGTTGCTCATTCAAATTCAAACTTTCTTTTGAATTTGAATGGCCAACCAACTTATTTTCATCCAGATATTTGGCGCACAAGGGTGGGCGTGGGATAGCTTCTGCGTGGAGAAACTTCATGAAAAGTTGCTTCTCGTGAATTTAAATATGCACAGAAGAAGTGAGGTAGCGCAGGGAGAAAAGTCAAGGTGGTTTGAACCTAATTGAGCCAACCTAATCTAAATAGGTTAAGCACAATTAGAATAAATTAAATTTAACTTAATTAGGCTTAATTAGGCTCAATAAAATCCTAATCAAATCAGGAATTAACTAAACCTAACCCCTGATCAAATCAGGGACTAAACCACCTTAGCGATTAGGTCAACATTTAACCTAATCGGGTCAATCCAAACTGAATCCAATTCAATTGGACTTGATCCAAAAATAATTACTCAATCAAATTGAGTTAATTAACGATCAAATCACTAATTAAACCTCTAAAAAATATTGAGTCCAAATCTGATGGGCAATCAGGCATCAGAGACCATCGATATGAAACTCTGATCAAAGAGTTCAAATTTCAAATTCAAAATTTAAAATTCAAAATTTTGACCCCGGTACCCAAAATGTGTGGAACTCATGATCAGAGAATCCTAATTCTCAATCATAGAGTCTCAGAAACATAAGACTCATAATCAGCCATCTGATCAGAAAGGAACCACTAATGTGTGTGACCTCGCAGGTTCGAATCTAAGCCGGTAGCACAAGAACCAATTTCTGTACTAATCGAAGTGACCATCTAGCAATGGTACCCGACGACCGGATAGATCGAATAATCACAATCGCAACATTCAGAACCTACGTGAATATGGTTACCGTATAATTCATCCCTTTTGACCCCTGTGTTTAGGACGACTCAGGGTTAAACTGTCAACTCTGATGATATCATCCGAATCGTGCTCAACTCAATTAGTCCTGTGACTCCTCACTAGGACTACCCTGGTCAAGGTTTTGCTAAATTGAAACATGACTGTACACAGCTCCTAAACTAGAGTGGTCAATCCCATCTTGACACACGCACCGACAAGTCAAGTACTTGACTACACCCAACAGCCTTCCGTCATTGAATTAGAAATTCAGGTAGTCCAGTGCTTAAGTACAGTGAGTTGCTTGCAAGTCACCGTGGCGGTCTCAGGTCGGAGGGACATTTATACCCATATCCCATCGGAGCAAATCTTGACAGCAGAAATAGCTCCGGAGTTGGTCACGTTCAGTGCAGATATACCATTACATCTCACCTGTATGCCATAGGAGTGTCTCCACACTCTTTGGTTATGAGGACAACCAACCCATATGGCACACAACGACCTATGCTCGATAAATATTGTCATCCTTGGTAACAACGTATCATTTGGTCGCGAACATGTTTAAGGACTAAGCGACAAATCCTCCTTTGTCGAGTCTAAATAGTCCTAAGGACTTCACCACAACATAGGAGTTCATTAGAAGATGAAATATTTGTGATGAAAAAATACCAAAATAATTTTTATTTATTTATAATTCATGTACTAATACAAAAGGAGCACAACCGTCAACAGGCTGACGATTGACTTTGGACACTATTTCCAA
>NC_026005.2:77995376-78014755 GCF_000442705.2 Elaeis guineensis | reverse complement strand
CTTTAACTCTTGCTTATTTGCACCCCTTCCTCTTGGCTATTCTTGTATCTTTCAGCCATTTTAATTCAATATGAATATGGAGAATAATTTATTTTGATCTGTTTCATATTTCAATGACTTAACAGACATCTACTACCAATAACTATGCTCATTTAGTTTTCTACAAAAAATTATATTAAATGATTTAATTTTTAATATAATATAATTATTTTTTTATTTATAATTATGTTAAATAATTATTATTTTATTTATAATAAATTTTAAAAAATAATATAAAATAGATTTTAAAATATTTAATTATAATTTTAAAAAAAATAAAAACTATTAGTGACTGCATTAGCGATATTTTTTTAAAAAAATAAAAAACTATTAACAATGGTATTAGCGATGGTAAGAGTTTTTAAAAATTATAATTAAAAAAATAAAAAATTATTAGCTATGGCAGGCTGTTGCTAATATAGTGCTAATATTTTTTTAAATTATAATTAAAAAAATAAAAAAATTATTAGCGATGAAATTGCCATCACTAATGCCGTCATTAATTATCATTATTAGAGACGGTAAAATCACCATCACTAATAATGGCAATTAACGATTAGGATATTTCTATCGAATTTTTAGCGACGATTTGAGCGACAGCAAACTGACTATTAGTGATGGTTAATTGCCGTCGCTAATAGGCAGTTTTCTTGTAGTGGAAAGCTCCTCCAGTGCCATCCATCTTATCATAACTTTACTTTAACTGGTGTAAACAGTATTTCAAATCCTTCCATCCAATCTCCATGCTAGTGGTATCTATGATTTCAAGCTATTGAGAGGAAAGAAATTCCTGAATTTTTCTAAAGAAAAGTTCAACTAAAGAGGCTATTTTCAAAAAGATAATACATCGGTTCCAAGAATAGACCATTCTCTGCAAATCTACTAAACTCTCTAGTGTAGCTTCTCTGGCCAAAATTCAATGGAAAGAGGATTTTCTGATGCTAATCATTGAAGATAAGGATGTACAACCACTTTTGGCCTATTTGTACTATACTACATGCTTCCTTTTCAGCCACAGGTTATGCTAGTACAAGGCACTTGCTCTATTGCCTTCTTATGTTTTGGATGAGTTATCATATGTTTTGTGTTGCGGCCAACTCTCCGTCGTCTGTCACCAGTAACGAGTATCTAAAAAATAGTGTCCACACAAATCGGATTGGTATCCGACGGAGACTCTCCGATGCTTAAGTCAGAGAGAAAAGTTGGTGAATAGTAGTATTTTGGATATTCAGAGTAGCAGAGCTCTGACCAGAAGTGGCTTTTCCTACTGTTCACTTTTCTCCTTTTTATAGATGAGATTATTGTAATCATCGGACGTGGTCTCATATTTTATGGCACTAAATTATTGGGCCATAATCATGTAGTGGGTCATTAGTTCTCACTAATTGCGCCGTGATATGTGGTGGGTAACCGTTCGTAATGGTTATGGCGTGTTGAGCGGATCAGTCGATCATATATCGGTAGTAGGTGTGGCTGTCGGCTAATAGATCTGTTACACCGACAGTGCAAGTTGTTCGATATTTATCAGCATCAGCCGATCACTAGTCAGTAACCGATCATAAGTCGGTGAAGCTTGTTCAATTGGTTGATGAAGAGTCGGTACTATCTGTTCAGCCGATGCTCAATCGGATTCGTATGTTCAGTCAGTCGGCTATTGTCGAGTCAGAGTCGAGAGTTGGTTGGCCTGAGCCAGTGGTTGGTCGGTTTATCCCAACAATTGCCTCCCACTCCCAAGTTCAATAGTGGGTCGGCGTATATATTGCCACGTGGCTTGTCACATTGGACGAAGGGAGTTATTGCCTATCATGTCGAACCTCGATTCTGCAGCCACCTTCTTCGGGATACGGGTGATTAGCTATTTTGTCATCTTTAAACCACCACATCAATAGGATGATTTGGTGTCAGTTGTCGGTGTCAGACGTCATTTCAGAAAGGCGAGCCGGTGCCGGGCAGTTTGATTCTGATAAGTAGATTTTTGCCATGTGTATGAATGTTATTGGGTCGAAGGTATTCACGCGGATGAAGGTGATGTGGCTTGATCTGGAATAGGTGCGTCGAACTATCCGATTGATGGTTCGTCCAGATGTTGCCACGTATCATCATCCGGTGAGTCCTCGGTTTGATCATTTTTATCTCGACCGTTGAGGGATCCTATATATAAAGGGTCGCCTTTAACCAAATTTTTACTTTTCATTTTATCTTTTCTGGTGTGGAAACTCTGTCGGATGGTCGCCTCAATATTCTTATCCTTTTTAGGTTCAGTTGTCTGTTCTTGAGTTCTCCCCCCCTTTTTGAGTCTCTAGGATTTTGTTCTTTATGGCTAGGATTTTTTCTTTTTGGGATGGTTAGTTGGAGAATCCGACTGACGAAACCCAGTCAAGTCTGGAGGTGGAGACTTCTTCACTTTCGGAGTTGAATATTGAACGGCTTCGAACGCAGTATTGCATCCCGGAGCAGTATCAGCTTTTCACCCCAAGGGCCGATGGTCGGGTGAATAGCCCTCCTTCGGGCCAGGTGGCCTTCAATGTCGAAGATCTTCGGACGGATCTTCGATTTTTGATTCTGAAGTTTGTCCGAAATATTTTGGATTATTACAGTCTTTGCCCTTTCAGCTGGCACCAAACTTGGTCTGGCTGATTATTAGCTTTGCCTTGTTGTGTCGGATGTTGCCGACCGAACCTCATCCTTCTCTTTTTCGAGCTTTCTTCGTACTTCGACCCCACCCTAAGGCCTGAGGGTGGTGATTCTTCAACCTCCGCAAAGGTCTTTCCTTCATTACCGATCTTTCATCATCCATTCGTGGATGGAAGAACCAGTTTTTCTTTGCTTCTTCCACTCTTTCTTGGGGTTTTCCTTCCCGTTGGGGCAATCCACGAACCCATCCTAACAACAATAGCCAAGTGGAGGTCGGCAACCGGGAGGACTTCCACAAGCTGAAGGACATGGCAGTCCTGACATAGAAGGAGCTTGTGACCGAACAGGTCCTTTATGATGTCGGCTTTAGTTCGGCCACATGTTTAGGTATAGTATAGTCGATTATTTTTGACTTCACTTATCTTTTGAGTTGTACTGACTCTTACTATAATTGCAGCCATACAGCTAAGGGTGCGAGTGTCTGGCATTGAAATTCGTCAGCATGCGGCTAGAAAGAGGGCAGCGTCTGAGGTTGGACCTTCGTGACCTCTGAAGAGGCGTCAGGCTTCAACGTAAGCTCAGGCGGTAACTCTGACTCTAGCTCTAGTTGCTGCTTCAACACCAACTGAGGGGCCCGATGCTCTGCCTGCATCGGCTCCTGAGCCAGTTCTGGCACCGTCAGCTTCGACAGCGCCCCTACCGCACCGTCCGAAGATAAGGTGGCTAGGGAAACTACCGAAGCACTGTCGGTAATTCCCTCTACTGAAGAGGTTCGGGTTAAGGCAAGAGAGCCTGAATAATCTGCTGCTGCGCTATTCGCTCCTTCGATCGAGGCACAGTCGAGCTTAAGCTTCCCCTCGCTTTCAAACATGGGGCCACTGACGGAGGATCGAGGAAAGGCCCCGATGACCTCGATAGAAGATGCGGCATTGGATGGCCGCATAATTTACGTCAACTTTCAAGTTTTAGGTGACGAATTGGCCCAGGCCAATCTAACGTTGGCTAGGCGATTGTGCTAAGTCACCCTTCTTTCAGCTGATCGGGAGCATCAGAAGAAGCGATCGGTGGCTGAGATGCTCTCTTCCTTTTACCTGACAGTGATCGGGGTAATTTTTTTCTCTTTTTTTTTAACCAAGTTATCTTCTATCTACAGTTGATCCACAACATGATTGATTTGGAGGCCGGCTATTCGAAGTTCGACGACATCCGCAAGTTGTGGATGGATAAGGTGGCAGCCACCGAAGCTGAGAAACGGCTACACTTGAACAACTAAAGTCGGCTGTGGAGCGGGAAGGCAAGCTTTGGGAGGAGGTTTCTTGCCTGACTGATGACTTAACATCCTCAGGGGTTGAACTTAATTCGACTCGCGAGGCTATCCTGACTTTTAAGTCATGGATCAAGAGTAAGAAGCATTCTATTCACCGACTTTGACAGGAATGAGATGGATGCATCGAAGAACTCGAAGCCGAGCGTGATTGTCATCGGCCAGCCTAGAAAGGCTGGCACTGGCCGAAGAGGAGTCGACCTCCACATAAGCCGACGCTGACTTGGCGAAGGCAGAAATAGAGTCGTTGAGGGAGGCATTGAGTCGGACGATCGAGGACTTTCGAGGTTCGAGAGAATACAAGGAGGAGATCTTCGAAAATGACTTCACTTCGTACTGTGTCGGTTATGAAGATGGCTGGGATGCGGTCGAAAAATTATACCTGAATCTAGACTTGAGCAGCATCATTTCTCTTGGATCAGAAGAGGGAGATGCCGAGGAAGAAGCCACACCGACTCCAGATGGGACATCGACTGTGCCTATTGATCGAGCCACCGACTCTGCGCTGGAACAAAGGAGTAGCGACGGTGATGAAGATTAGTTGGTATATTTTGTTTTTTTTTCCTTTGTATAGTCAGATGCTTGTAATCGGACTTCGGTACAATTTTGTAACTCTTTTTTGACAATGAATGATAGTATTTTTCTTTCAAGTTCAAACTATGTGGAATATTAAGTTCGCAATATCTATAATGTAAAGTAGCCACCAAACATTAATCGATGATCCGATCATTCAGTAGGACTTGTAGAATATTCGTTAGTCACGTAACCTCTGACGTACTTAATAGTTAGGATTATGATGGTAAGTCGAATATCCAGTACCCGATGCTTGTCGGATTTGTACGTCGGATCATTTGATAATCGGTGGCAAGCGAATATCCTTCGACCGGCTATAGCTATGTCGATGTAATTCCAATCCAACCTCGATCGTTTGGTATTTTGGTCCACTTACGATCAAATCGACGTATTGGTCTTTCGACCATGGTCGGCTTTTACAGTGGAAAGCTAACACTGAGTGCCGAGATGTAGTCAACTCTATGGCTTTTGCAGTGAAAGCCTTTATATTTGATGTCGGTCTAAGATCACACTCAGGATGTCAGTTTTCTGTGAGAAAATCAAAATATAGTCGGTAGTTAGGTAATGGATTTTCTGACTTTTACAGTGAAAGTCAGAAATGAATCTTGGATTGTATCATTGATTGTTCGGCTTTTTCAGTGAAAGGTGATATATAACCAGAAATTGATAGGAATTGACTAAGACTCATGATTTTAAAATTCTATATTGCATTTCAAGTAGTGTGTACATGAATGAGTTTACTGGTAATACATCTTCAGATTATCAGCATTCCATGTTCGAGAAATTGTCTATCTTTCTAGGATTTCTAACCGATAGGCACCCGATCTAAATGTCTTGGATATTTTGTAAAGTCCTTCCCAATTTGGAGACAGCTTTTCTTGATCCAAGAATTTTGAGATTTTTTCTTTTCTCAAGACTAAATCTCCTGGTCGAAAGATCTTCAGCTTAACCCTAGCATTATAGTATCGGGTTATTCTTTACCGATATGTAGCCATACGGATTTGGGCCTGATGTCGGAGTTCTGGAAAGAGATCAAAGTCGGCTCTCTGACATTTAGAATTATTCGGCTCACTATATTGTTTCACCCTGATCGATGGTAGTCTGATCTCGAGAGGGATCATTACTTCTGTCCCATAATCTAAATTGAAGGAGGATTCTCCAGCGGTATGCGGGGAGTTGTTCAATATGCCCATAAGACCGAATATAGTTCTTCCATCCAGAGGCTTTTAGCTTCATTTAGTCGGGTCTTGAGCCCATGTAAGATTGTTCGGTTGGTTACCTCTACCTCTCCATTCGACTGTCGATGATCGACTGATGTGAGTTTGTGTGTGATATGAAACTTCTCACAGAACTCTTTGAAATTTTGATTGTCAAATTATCGATCATTATCGGTGATGATGGTATGCGGTAGATCGAATCTGTAGATGATGGATTTCTGAATGAAGTCCTCCATTTTATTTTCAGTGATTTGGACCAGAGGTTTGACTTTTATCCATTTAGTGAAGTAATCGATAGCAATTACTATAAATTTTCTCTAACTAGATATCGGGCGAAAGGGGCTAAGTATGTCAATTTTCTATTGTGCGAAGGGCCATGGTGCTACGATCGATGTCAACTGACTAGTCGGTTGATATTGTATATTTACATATTTTTGACATGATTCGCACCTTCAGACTAATTCAGCTGCATCTTTTTTCATGATGGGTCAGTAATATCCTTGTTGCAGGACTTTATAAGCTAGAAATTTATCTCTTAAGTGATTTTCACAAATTTCTTTATGTATCTCTCTAAGTGCATAGTCGGCATCTATTGGTCTCAAACACTTTAGCAAGAGGAGAGAGAAGGACCTTTTGTAGAGATGACCATTCATCATCACATATTGAGAGGCTATCCATCAGAGTCGTTTAGCTTTCGAAGAGTCTGCAAAAAGGATCCCATCGGTCAGGTATTGGATGATCGGATCCATCTAGCTTGGTTTGATAGTGAGCTGCAATACTTTCTCAACTTTGATGATGCTCGGTTGTTTGAGGCATTCAACAAATGTCTAACCCAATGAGTTAAAAGCAGTAGTAGCCAATCATGAAAGTATGTCAGCCCGAGCATTTTCAATTCTGAAAATATGAAAGATCTCGAAATATTTCAAGCTCGCTATAATATCTTTCACCTTCTGAAGGTACTTCATCATAGTAGGATCTCGAATTTTAAATTCACTCTTGACTTGTCCAGCAATCAGTTGTGAGTCAGTGAAGACCTTCAGGCTATCGATCTCAAGCTCTTTGGCTATCTTCAAGCTGGCTAAGAGTGCTTCATATTCGGCTTGATTATTTGAGGCTTTAAAGTTGAACTGAAGGGTGTATTCGGTGACTACCCCTTCAAAATTTATGAGTATAAGGCCGGCTCCACTACCTTATGCATTAGATGCTCCATCAATATGTAGCACCTAAGTCAATCTTAGGTCGGGATCGGGAGTCATAGCTTCCTTTATTGTATTATCATCTGTATCTTCTGGCTTATTGTCGGATATTGTACCTTCTGCGATAAAGTCAGCAAGAACTTGTGCCTTCATGGACGGTCATGGGTGATATTGTATGTTGAACTTATCAAGCTTCATTCCCACTTCATCATCCGATCTGACGTATCAAGTCGATGTAAGATCGCCTTCAATGACTGATCTGTCAAGAACACAATTGGATGAGCTTGGAAGTACGGACAAAGTCATTATGCCGATATGATTAAGGTGCAGATTATTTTCCCTATTCTTGAATATCAGACTTCGATATTATGGAGTACTTTACTGGTGTAGTAGATCGATCGATGGATTCAATTTTCATCCTCCTGGATGAGCACCGAACTAACCACCTCTGTTGAAGTCACCAAGTAGAGATACAGTATCTCTTCGACCTTCGATTTTGTAAGCATTGATGGAGAAGCCAAGTATTTTTTTAGATCTTCGAAAGACTTTTGGCATTCATCCAACCATGAGAAGTCCTTTGTCTGCCATAAAGTCTTAAAAAATGATAAGCCTCTCTCGACCGACCTAGAAATGAATCGGCTGAGAGCGACGATCGTTCCATTGAGTTGCTGTATTTCTTTCTTTAAGCTCGGATGCTTCATATCGATGATGACCTTTATTTTTTCAGGATTAGCTTCGATTCTTCATTATGAAATAAAAAATTCGAAAAAATTTTTGGAGGTTACTTCGAAAGCACACTTGGTCGGGTTTAATTTCATTTGATGTCATCGGAGCATGCCGAAGGCTTCCTCCAGATCTCGAATATGATCTGAAGTTTGAAGACTCTTTACCAGCATGTCGTCCACATATATTTTCATATTCCGTCCGATCTATGCTTTAAAAATCTTATTGACGAGCCGTTGATAGGTAGCTCTGATATTTTTTAGACTGAAAGGTATTACTTTGTAGTAATATATGCCTTTGTCGGTTACAAAAATTGTATGCTCTTCATCTTCTGATACCATCTGGATCTAATTATATCCGACAAATGCATTCATGAAACTCAAAAGTCGATGGTCAGAAGTCGCATCAACTAGTTGATCAATCTTCGACAATGAAAAGCTGTCCTTCGGACAAGCTTCGTTCAGATCAGTATAGTCGATGTAGATTCTTTATTTTTTATTGACTTTTCTCATCATTACTACATTGGTGAGCCAATTGAGATATGTAGCTTTTTTATGAAGCCTGCTGCAAGAAGCTTGTCGACTTCTTCATCAATGACCTTCTGTCTTTCAGGGGCAAAAGATCGTTTCTTCTGTCTCACCAGCTTAATATTCGGGTTGATGTTAAGTTGGTGAGTTATTACTTCTGAAGAAATCTCAGGCATGTCGGTGGTCGATCAAGCAAAAATATCGACGTTGGCTCTGAGTAATTTTATTAATTGTTGTCGCTCTGAGTCGGATAGTTACGATCAAATTTGGATCATTTTCTCAGGATCTTCTTCTCTTAACGGGATAGAAACCAGTTGTTCAGTTGGTTCACCCCTCTCCTGATTCTCTCTTTGATCCAATTTGTCGACAGGCAGAGAGTCTTCAGATTTATTATTTTGAGTGGAGACAAGGAAGTAATGTCGGGCAAGTTGTTGATCTCCACTTATTTCTCCAACCCCATTTCTTGTTGGGAATCAGACTAATAAATCGTATGTTGAAACCACTACTTTCAGAGTGTTAAGTCCAGGTCGTCTGAGTATGGCGTTATAGGTCGAAGGTACTCAAACTATCATGAACGTTATGAAAATGGTGCTCTGTTGTGATTTGATCCCAGTGGTTAAGGAAAGAAAAATTTCTCCTTCCATTGTGACAGCATCTCTTGTAAAGCTGACCAATGGCGTCGAGACTATCCTGAGTCGATCCATCGATAGTTACATTCGAAAAAAATCGAATAAAATAAAATATCAGTCGAACTTTCATTATCTACAAGGATTCTTTTTACATCATAATTTGCTATTATTGTTGAGATAACAACAGCGTCATCATAGAGAGTCTGAATTCTTCGAATATCTTCTTCCAAAAAAATTATTATATTATTGAGTCATCTCCATTTTGCCGACTCTTCCTCAGAAGTTGCCCCCCAGCTCGATCGTCTGGAGATCATGTTGATCACCCCTGCAGTCCGTTGATTATTTACAGCTTCTTCAGCTTGTAGCTAAGGTCATCGATCAGCAGGAGGTTGGGTCGGCAGACTCTCTGGTACTTTTCGAGGTAGCTTCATCGAATCAGGATTTCTATCTCATCTCTGAGTTGAATGCATTGTTCGGTATCGTGATCGTGATCACGATGTAACCGATAATACTTTTTCCGATCGTGGCTCTTCGATGATGCTTTTATCAGCGGAGGGTGTCACAAATATTTTGCTCCTTCGATCTTCATGAGGATCTACGAGGAGCAGAAAGGAGAGTATATGAGTCATATCTGCCATAAGTCGGCCTTGGACTCCATCATCAGGGCGAAGCTCACTTGTTAGAAGGTGGCTGACTTGATTCGGCTGGAGCTCCATCCTTCTTTTATTTTTTTTCCTTCTGACGTTTGCCTTCTATTTGACGACGGTCAGAAGCTCCTTCATTTCCACACATATACTTGTATGCACGCTCTAAAAGTTCAGCATAAGTTCGAGGAAGAGTTTTATCCAGGGAATATGTAAATCATGAACTCCTCAGACCTCTTTTCATGGTCGATATAGCCATATCTTCATTGAGGTCCTTGACTTCAAGCTTGACTGTATTAAAATGATCCACGAAATTCTGAAGTATCTCAGTCTCTCCTTGCTTGATCGAGAAGAAACTATCAGAGATTCGTGGCGGCCTTTAACTGGTGCCGAAGTGAGCCATGAAAGAATGTTCTAACTGCTCGAAGGAGTATATGCTTCCTAACTGAAGCCCAGAGTATCAGGCTCGAGCAACTTTTCGAAGAGTGGTTGGAAAGTCGATGCACAAGAGGACGTCGGTCGCCCCTTGAATCATCATGAGAGCCTTGTAACTCTCAAGATGGTCGATCGGATCAGTGGAGCCGTCGTATGGCTCTACCTGAGGTATCTTGAACCGAGATGGAATCGGTTGGTCCAAGATGTGCTGAGAAAGGAGCTGGGCGGTGTGGAAGTCGTAATCATTTGAGGACTTTCGATCTTCCACTTGGAGCTGAGCAAGTCGGCGATTGATCTCCTAAAATTTGTGTTCATAATCATCGAATCGTCGTTGAAAAACTTCGGGGGTAGAACCACCTGACAAGCTCGAAGGAGAAGCAGTGGGTGTTCGCGGTTGTTTCCCCTTCCTAATACTATTGAGATGGGTAGGAGAGGGGGAACGCTGTGCACGATGAGGGGTACATCGAGAGTGTCAAGAATGTCCTTGCTCATCTTGACGGAGAAGTCGAGACGGTTGCTCCAAAGAAAGAGACAGTGATCATCGTGGATGACGGCAGCTGTACCTGAAAGACACCGACTGTGCCACCGGTTGTTCCGTCGGTGGCTGTTGCTGCTGGGTTTGCTGTTGCTGGAGGGTTTTGACTGCCTTCGCAAAAACATTCATTTGCTGCACAAGTATAGCAATTTGGACGTCCGTGATGATCACGGAACGTGAGGAACTGGCTCTGCTACTGGAGGAGGGGGAGAAACCTCTTCCCAATGGAAAGAGTGCCTCGCCGATCTGGTTGCAGTCGAACATTGGGCTCTAATTTTTATCATGATGAAAATGATCCTCCGACCCCTACCTGGTGCGTCAATCTGTTGCGGCCAACTCTCCGTCGCCTGTTGCCGATAACGAGCACCTACAAAATAGCGTCCACACAAACTGGATTGGTATCCGATGGGGGCCCTCCGATGCTTAAGTCGGAGACAAAAGTTGATGAACAATAGTATTTTGGATATTCAGAGTAGCAGAGTTCTAACCAGAAGTGGCTTTCCTGTGCTGTTCACTTATCTCCCTTTTTATAGATGAGATTATTGTAACCATCGGATGTGATTTCATATTTTATGGTGCTAAATTATCAGACCATAATCATGTAATAGGTCATTAGTTCTCACTAATTACGCTGTGATATGCAGCGGGTAACCATTCGTAATGGTTATGGCGTGTTGAGTGGATCAGCCGATCATACATCGATAGTAGGTATAGTCGTCGACTGATAGTTCTGTTGCACCGACAACTCAAGTTATTCGATATTTATCAGCATCAACCGATCACTAGTCAGTAACCGACCATAAGTCGGTGAAGCTTGTTCAATTGGTTGATGAAGAGTCGGTACTATCTGTTCAATAGATGCTCGTCAGATTTGTATGTTCAGTCGGTCGGCTATTACTGAGTCGGAGTCCGGAGTTGGTTGGCCTGAGTCAGGGGTCGGCCGATTTATCCCAACATTTTGGATGAATCTTTTCTTGTTGGGTCCATTACTTATAACATGGTTCTACTCTTGGCTCTTTACCCACTCTATTACATTTGCTTGGATGGGAGATAATGATGGAGATATGCAACATTGTAATTTTCATGGGATTTAATTTTCTACAACTTTTATACAGATACTATTCATTGAGTCTCCTCGGGGGTTTTTAATTTTCTTACTTCACAAATACAATTATCGGAGTCTCTTTTTGAGTCGTGTCTTTTTGTAAAGTCTATTTCTGCCATCTTTCGTCTAAGCAGAAAACTACAATCTTGCAATATCCATTTATAAATTCTTCAACTTTCTCTGTGAATAAAATTGGTGAGTAGTTGGGTTCCTTCCATTGCTCTCCACACTAGTCAAAAATATTTTGAGATTGTAAATAGACATGATTTAACTTGCTCCTATAGGAACAAGCTGAGATGAAATCTTATTTCAAGCTTGACTGATAAGTGATCCGAGACTAAAAGAATTTGTCTTGAAAAAATAACTAGAAGCTGCCCTGGGTTCTCTTACAAGCATATTCAAGCTTGGTAGAATATAAAACTGGCCAAACTTTGAAAGGTTGTTGTCAAGTGTAGCTCAAGCTCAAATATCTCTTCTTATATAAGAACCCAAGCTTTGATAACAAGTACATTCCGGCATACTATGATTTATAAATAAGCCAAACTTCTTACATAAGTGAAGCTTGAGCTTGGATACCCCTTTTCATGTGAGAAGACAAGGTTAAGCAGTTTAGCACTTGATTGCCACCCCTACACATTCGAATGATAAACCGTAAATTATATATAAGATGCTTCTTCCCCCTAAAGCCTCCCCAAAATGGCTAGATTACTTTTCTTAATGAACCATAAAGGGATTTCAATCATAAATCAACAATCTCAACCTTTCATCTATCACAGTAAGATGAGGTTTATGTGCTATATGGATGTTCTTGTGGAAATGTGAGAACACTTCTTTTTAATAATAAGTAGGGAGCCAAAAAAAAAAGGGAGGGGGGATTTATTAGTTATACCTAAGGAGTAGAATAACAAAAGTAAGATTTCTTAACCAAGAAAGGAGAACGGGAAATATTTAGAAATACATCAATTATGTTTAGTCTTTTTTTTTTTTTTTGATAAAAAGAGAGGAAAAAATCTATCCAAATTTATTAAGAAAAAGGGAGTACAAAAGAGAAAGCATACAGAAGAATAAGAGAATCCTCCAATATCCCATTAGCATTGGAAATTCAAATTCAAATTCCCTCCAACATCCCATCAATATTTTTTTTTTTAATGCAACAGGAGGCTAATAAAGCAGCCACTTTTCATTTATTTAGAAAAAAAATTTACATAGAACAAATGATACAAATGTAAGAACTATCTAGAGGCGGGATTATAAAGAGTATGGTTCTGCTATTTAAGATGAACAACACTAAGAACGAAAGCACAGGATACAGTAGCAATCGTTGAAGGAAGGGAAGAACAAAAACATGAGAGCCCTCTAAAGTAAGGCATCAAAGCTAAAAAAAACAATAGCTGTCGATTGGAATGGACTACTAAGCAAGTAGTGTGACGCGTAGGAACCTTGGCATGAGCTCCAAAATCACCAAGATTTGAATGCTTACAGATGGTCGACCAATCATTAAAGACGTTGAGAGCATTTGCTACCATCGAAGCGAGAGAGGACTTCTTTCGAAAAAAAAGCCTGGCATTGCATTCCTTCCAGCAAGATTAGGCCACAGCAGATAACAGCATCAAAATGATGGGTTGAGTCTATCAAGGTGCTGAATTTGAGATAGAAGCCTACATTTTTTTTCTTTTTGGCAGAAGCTCTCAAAACACAAGATCAAGATTTTAGAGCTTTTCTTACAGCTCTGATCTTACAGGCCAGATTGATAACAGCTTCATCTGAAGACCTTGTGAATGCCAAGCAAAAGTGACCACCTCCATGACCTTAGCATGAGCCAACCAGCTTCTACTGATTCTAAAGGGGACTTCGCTCTTCAGGAGATCGGTCCAGGTTAATTGGATAGGGGCGTGATTCGAATATGGATTGGCCAATGTTAGTTAAATTGGCCTAAGGGTACAAATCATCCCAATCCAAAGATAATAAGAGACGATCTAGCTTGGCAAGCATAAACGAGCCACTGTGATTACTCGAAGTAAAGTGTTGGCCCTTCATTACTGGCTCGAGTAGTTGAGAAGATCGAATGAAGGATGCAAAAGCTTTGGAGATTTTCTTAGCTTGGGAAATTCATTCCTTTCATGAATTTTATAAGTGGTGTTAAAATCCCCACCGATGATCCATGGCCCTGCAAAAGAGGTTCTTATTTGCTGAAGCTCTCTCCAGAAAAGTGCTTTGAGGTCATATTCAACAGGACCATAAACAGATGTAAAAGTCCATGTGACATTGAGCAATTTATCTGACCAATGAATGGTAACCTACAAATTTTCTTCCTCGAGATCACAAATTTAGATAAATTTCATCCGACCAAAATCCCTCTTACAGAACGGACTACCCAACAGGTGATTTGTCCTGCTGATAGAGATCTAGGAGTGGGCGATGAGGGATCTACGAGTTTCGATTCTTGTAAACCCACAGCACGACAGTGATGAAAGACAACCGGCAGAAAAACTCTGTATCATTAGAATAATGATGTTTTGTCTCTTAATAAGAGATAAATCTTGAAATTCTCAAAGCAGCACTCATAATAAACACCCACAATATATTTTGAGGAGAGAAAAGACCACTCAGTAGAAGGAATAAACAATAATAGAGAAAATACTTCGAAGGGATAATTTTATTCGATACAAATGAGTATCTTATATAGACATATATCCTAACGGTGCACTTAAGCACATTCCACTTTTGTTGCATAACAAACCACAAATAAAAAAAATAAGAACACGTAAATGTAACTAAACTAGCTAGAAAATAGCTAAAGACTCGATATTATAATAGAATGGACAACAACCATGAAACCAACTCACAAAAGACTCGGAAACAATCACATCACTAACCAAATGCCTCAAACAAACAGCAAAGGATATAGTCAAGACCCCAGATGTTGCTGGTGTTGTAACATTAACACTCCCCCTCAACACCAACTTCCACTTTTGTCCGTCATGCCAAGCCGATGACAGAAATTTTCAAACTTGTTGCCACTTAAGTCTTTTGTGAATAAATCTGCTACTTGATCTTCTGTCTTAACATGTTTCAACACAATTTCTTCTTGCAAAACTTTTTTCCTGATAAAATGGTAATGCACCTCCACATGCTTAGTTCTTGCATGAAAAACTGGATTCTCTGCCAAACGTATTGCTGACTGGTTGTCGCTGATGCAAAACTTTCAACAACTGCATAAGCCAAGTGCTCTCCTGAGCTGCCATTGCTGCTGCTCGATACTCCGCTTCCGTTGTTGACAAAGACACTGTTGGTTGCCTTTTGCTGCACTAAAAAATTGCTCCGGACCCAAGCATAAAAGCATACCCGGTAGTTGAGTGTTGGATATCATAATCACCGGCATAGTCAGCATCACAATAGCCAACTAGCTTGCAATCTCCACCTTTCTTGTACAGAACACCATAACTAAGCGTACTCTTCACATATCTCAAAATTTACCGAACCACTTCCAAATGAGACTTCTTTGGATTTTGCATATACCGACTCATCACACTGACTGCACAAGAAATATTGAGTCTGGTTAAGGTTAAGTAGATTAAACTACCCACCAATTGCCGATACATCATTCCATCTTCCAAATCTTTCCCTTCATGAGCACACATTTTGGCATTTGGCTCCATTGGCATCGAAATTGGTTTGCACTTAAACATTCCAAACTTCTTCAACAAATCTCTAAAATACTTTTGCTGGTGGAAAAAGATTCTTCCTTGAGAACGATCAATCTCTAGACCAAGAAAGTGCTTGAGCTGTCCAAGTTCTTTCATCTGAAATTGAACTGATAAGTTCTCCTTTGTGCGGAGAATTTCTTCTTCCCAATCTCCTATTACAATTAAATCATCTACATATACTAGCACAATAGCTAGCTTTCCTCTATTAGCCTTGACAAACAAACTAGAATCCGTAGATATCACCGAATAACTACTATGAGTAAGAAATTCAGCAATCTTACCATACCACGTCCTTGGTGCTTGCTTTAATCCATAAAGCGCCTTCCGAAGCTTACACACAGAGTCAGGATGATCTTGACTCTGAAAGCCCATTGGTTGATTCATGTAGATCTCCCGATCCAACTCTCCATACAAGAATGCATTCTTCACATCCATCTGCCACAAGTTCCAGTTTTTGCAAGTGCAAGTAAGATTCGTATTGTTGTAAGTTTTGCAACTGGACTAAACATTTCATCATAGTCTAGTCCGTATTGTTGAGAGAACCCTCAAGCTACCAGACGAGCCTTGTGCCTTTCAACTGATCCATCTGTGTGGTGCTTTATCTTATAAACCCATTTGCAGAAAATAGGCTTCACATCTTTTGGCTTTGGCACTAGCTCTCAAGTCTGATTTCTGTTTAATGCAGTGATTTCTTCTTTCATAGCTTTAGTCCACTCTGGACTTTGAAGTGCTTTCTCAAACGTCTTTAGTTCTTTTGCATTTGTTTCTTCTATTATTGCGGCATTGGTATATTTGGGATTCGACTTTCTGACTCTTGTTGATCTTTTGGATGAAGTTGGTGCTTCTACTTCATTAGGCTCATCTATTTTGCTTAGTCAATGATACACACAAGTTTGCCAAAGATTTTGAGCTACACCTTCTTCGACATCGCCACCATCATCTACATTCTCAGCTTCACCTAAACTCAACTGGATTTGAGAGGATTGTAACACATCTTTAAAAACATCAGAATCTGGCAATACTTCTGTCTGAGGACCACCATGAAGAAGCTTTATCAAACACCACATTCTGGGATGTGTAGCACTTTTCAGTTGTAGGATCACAACATCTCCATCCTTTTCTTTGACTATCATATCCTACAAAGATACACCTAACAGCCTTTTTGTCCATCTTGCTACGTAAATGGTCAGGTATAAATACATAGCATACACAACCGAAAACTCGAAAATAACTAACTGTAGGCTTCATATTCCATAATTTTTCAAAGGGTGAAAGAAAACATAACCTTCATTGGGAAAGCCTATTAATCACAAAGGCTGCAGTCTTCATTGCTTCTGCCCAAAATCGTCTTGGTACATTCTTCGCGTGAAGCATGCTTCAACATATTTCTACCTGGTGTTTATTCTTCTTTTTTGTTACATCATTTTGCTGCGGAGTGCTGGCATATGTAAACTGATAGAGATTCGGCACTTCCGAAGAAAATCGCAGAACTCGTCTGATGTATACTCTCCCCCATTGTCAATGCGTAAACAACGAGTTCTTTTGCCAACTTCTACTTCTGCTGCCTCCTTGAACTTTTTGAACTTTGAAAAAGTTTCAGATTTTTTCTTCATGAAGTAAATCCACACATACCTGAAAAAATCATCAATAAAGATCACCATGTACTTCATCCCATCGATAAAGACTTGCATGATAGGTCCAAACACATTAGAGTGAATTAACTCTAATGGTTCATTCGCTTTAAATTTGAACTTTTCATACAGTAACTGATGAGCTTTTCCATACTGACAGCCTGCACAAACTGTATCTATCCTTACTTCAAGTTGAGGAAGTCCCTTCAGCATCGACTTCTTCACCATCACATCTAGCTTGGAATAGCTAACATGACTTAACTGCATGTGCCATAAGTCTGTCGTTTCATTCCTCCTTGTTTTATCTACATATGCAGTTTCTGCAGACATCACATAGACTGACTCTAATCTCCATCCCTTCATCACCGACTCTTCTATAACCTTAAGATTACGATATACCTTTATATCTTGCAGACCAAATAGAACATAATGGCCTTAAGATATTAATTATGCTACTGAGAGAAGATTTTTCTTCAACCTGGGACATGGTAGGCATTTTGAAGTGACATCTCATTAGCATTACGCTGGGGGGAGACTACCATATTACCGATGTGAGCTATCGGTAACTTTGAGTTGTTTGCTGTCATCACCACAGGACTTCCTTTGTACTTTGATAAATTCTACAGCTTTTCTTTATCACCTGTCATATAGTTTGAGCAACCCAAATCAACGATCCAATCATTCTCATAGTCAATTTGATTGGATGTTGCTGCTGTAAGAGCTAGCTCCTCCTCTTCTGCAGCAAGGAATGCCTCTGCATCCCATTCGTCTTTACTTTTGGAAGTAACAGCATTACTCTCTATGGACTTTTTCTTCAACCTGCAGACTTTTGCCATGTGACCCTTCTTCCCGCATTTGTAGCACTTGCTTTCAAACTTCTTGCCATTACCATAGTGCTTCGAAGCTCCCCCTGCACGAGTGCTCCCTTCACCTTGAAGACTCTTTGCCTTATCTTATTTTTTTTTGATCCATCGATAGCGTGCTACTTGGAGTTCCCCCTGCTTCTATTGGTGTAGAATGCTTCCTCCTCACCCTTCAGAGAGACTCCTCCCATTTGCTTAGCCAAGGCTTCTTATCCGATAAGCAAGTTCTCGAACTCTACAAGTAATGGCTGATTTTGCCATCCCTGTACCGTAGCAACAAAACTCCTGAACTCTGGCTTCAAACCATGGATGATGATTCGCTTCATCCTAATTTCCCCAATTGGAGCTTGTGGATCCAACTCAGAAATCTCTCGACATAATGATTTCACCTTGTGAAAATACCAAGCAACCATCATGTCGCATTGTGCTGTCGACAATAACTTGCTCTCTAGAAGTTGGAGCCTCGTATCGTTCTTCTTTGAGAATAGCATGGTGAGCATATCCCAATCTTCTTTGGGAGTTTGGGCATCCCGGATGTGTTCTAGCATATCTTCTTCGACTGTTGTCTTCAAAGCGAATATTGCTTTGCCTGTTCTAATCTTTCATTTCCGCAACATATCATTCGCATCCTCTACTGCTGGCGGTGTAACCTCGCTTCCATTTACGACCTCCCACAGGTCTTGGCCTTACATGTAGGACATCATACATGTAGACCAAGAGTTGTAGTTTTAGTTGTTAAGCTTCTTAATTCCACCAACTTGAAAATCGCCCATCTTGACAGTAGAATACTCTTACAGAGCTAGTATAGAACTCCAGATCGAACTGCTCTAATATCAGATTGATGAAAGACAATCGACAAAAAAGCTTTGTATCGTCAGAATAATGATGCTTTGTCTCTTAATAAGAGACAAATCTTGAAACTCTTAAAGAAGCACTCAGCAATAAACACCCATAATATATTTTGAGGAGAGAAAAGACCACTCAGTAGAAGGAATAAACAATAATAGAGAAAATAGTTCGAAGGGATAATTTTACTCGATGCAAATGAGTGCCTTATATAGGCATACATCCTAATGGTACACTTAAGCATATTCCACTTTTGTTGCATAACAAGCCACAAATAAAAAAATAGGAACACGTAAATGTAACTAAACTAGCTAGAAAATAGCTAATGACTCGGTATTATAATAGGATGGACAACAACCATGAAATCAACTCACAAAAGACTTGAAAATAACCACATCACTAACCAAACTCCTTAAACAAACTGCAAAGGATTCAGTCAAGACCCCAAATGTTGCTGGTGTTGTAACATTAACACATTGATCACTAAGGCCGCAAATGTTCCCAGTAAACAAAGATATGCCAACAAAGAAAATAATACATTGGGGGCACAGATGAAGATAAAAGACTTGTAAGATGAGAGCAGTGAGTGTTTCGTGAAGAGAGAAATGAACATGCTCAAGAGAGCAACGACCGGCTAAATAGTGAATATCAGAAAGAAAGAAAGAGAAAACTAAGTTAATAGTTATCATACTTAAGAGCCCACCCAACTCAGCGAGACCAACAACAACCATCTTCTACTTAACAAGACCTT